>NW_026585685.1:3108743-3113328 GCF_907164565.1 Psammomys obesus
ATATACATATACATATACATATACATATACATATACATATACATATATATATAGTAATCCATTCATCTGCTGGTGGACAACTAGGATGATTCCAAAACTCGGCTATAGTAAGTACCTGGTGCATTATTTTGGACAACATGGAATTAAGAGTTACCTTATCCATTATCCATAAGCCAAGTTTACAAGTCAGCCATCATAGTACCTATCTTTTCTGCACTACTTTGGTAGCTGGAGCGCCATTGTGAAGGGATGGACACGCCTCACCTCACACAGCTCCTAGCAGAAGCATAGTGAGTCAGGCCCCAGCCTTAGCATCTGTACCTAGGAGTGCAGCTCACCCCTGCCGGCTGAGAACCCGCCACGTTCTCGGGTTACTGCTCAGTGTTCATGCCCCTTACCTCAGGTGTCCCAAGCTGTAGAACCGGGACTCCCCGTCGGTGGAGCGGACCACCTGCAGCGTGAACATGGGCTGCAGCTGCCGCAGCTCCAGCAGGACGATGGCAAGGTAGTGGATGAAGAGTAGCGCGTCCACGAGGGAGACTGCGTACTGCACTATGTCCTTGTAGTTTGGGTCCCGAGAGTCCAAGATGCGGACCCCATAAAAAAGCCAGTAAGAAACCACGAAAAGAAAGATGAGGACCAGCAGCAGGGCTCGGAACACGAACACCCGCGGCACATCCGCTCTTTGCCTGCGGAAGAAAAGTGCCCAGGTCCCGATGAGCAGGATAAGCAGCTTGAACGATACAGAGATGAGCAGTCCCTCACAGATGGCGCCACAGGGTTTCAGCTCCTCCCTCCACAGGATCTGGGGTAGCAGGATGAAGGCAATGGGGGTGAGGAAGACGAGAAGTCCAAGGAACGAGGCGACGGTGAGGCCCAGGTAGCGCTTGCAGTCCAGCCCCACGCTGTCCTCCATGTCCTTGCTAATCCTGGCAATGTCCTCTTGGGATATACTGTGCTCCGAGGTGCCTGTGATGGCTGTGGTGGTCTCTCCCCAGTTGTCATCCTGATGACAGGGAAGACGGCCATTTATAAAAGCCACAACAAAATAAAAAGAATTCAGTCACCCAACTTTTTCAAAACATGGAAATAGGATTCGTTTGCAGTGCAGGGACATTTTTAACTTGAGCATTTTTCCTTGAAATTTTCAAAATGTATTCTACAGTTGCCCTTTGAACACAGACAACACAATTTAACCTTTGAATTTTTTGTTTGTTTGTTTGTTCGAAGATTCGTTACTATGATACATTGTCAGCCCTTGTACTGAAAAGGCCAGGAGTCTGGGCCTTTCTCCTCCAACGTGAGTAGCAGTTTTTAGACTCCCCTATGCTGACTCCACTACAAAACACCCTCTCTTACACCAGGAAACCTCTCTCATGCTAAGTTCTAGGCTTACAAAGTGAAAATCTAGACCCTTCGGTGGCTCAGCAGAGCAGAGGGCATAAAAGAATTCCTATCACACGAAGGCAAACCCATCCACACCTGAACCCTACATTATCTAAATTTCTGTATGACATTAATAGGACTCACTTCAGTAAGGAGCAGCATTAGGAATTCTTTGACATCATTTCTCACTGACTACAGAAAATTCAAAGTTCTGTCTATGGCCAGAACAGCTCAAAAATTCTTTCTAAACAGGTTTCCATGAAAAACTGAATGGGAGCACGGGAATATCAGGGCTATTATATTTTTAACTCCATTACTTTCTCTTTTAAAGTTTCTAGGTTGTTGCTGATGGGGTCACTCAGTCAGTTCTTTCAACAAGAGTCTGTTGCTAGGCTGTCAAACATTTCTGCTGTTTCACTGGAAACTTGGACTCCGACTCAGAGCACAGCAGAGCCAGGATGTGCCAGAAACCATCTGTATGATTTAACTAGGAAAAACTGTCACACATAGTATCAAAGTGGTGGCATGAAGACATCGGCTTATGATACATGGGGTTTCAGTTCACAGATAAAACAGCAACACAGATCGCTCATAACCAAAGAAACCACAACCACGTTTGTACCATATGAAGACCCTTGCCGTGAATGTGTGGATTTGTGTGTTTAATTTGGAAACGGTGAGAAGCTAAGGGTAGACCCCTGTGAGAAGTTATTAGGAGGAGTGACTACGATCAAAATATACATATAGGCATGAAATTCTCAAAGGATTAATAAAAACATTATATTTCATTTTTAAAAGATCCAGGCAAAGAAGTAATGTTTATCACTAAAAAAAAAATTAATAATAATTCATGATTGCATGAGCATTAACGGGGGTGGGTAGTAAAGATTTCAGCTTAGGAACACAGAGGCCATCAACTAGGAAAGTCATAGTATCACAGATCATGAGAGAAATGATCACAGACAATGGTTAGAAGCAGCCAGGTCCCTCAGTGTTTTATATATGCCGGGCGTGATGGTACACTCCTGTAATCCCAGCACTCTGGGAGGCAGAGACAGGTGGATCTCTGTGAGTTTGAGGCCAGGACTGGTCTACAAAGTGAGTCCAGGACAGTCAAGGCCACACAGAGAAACCCTGTCTCAGATAAACAAAACAAAAAGAAAAAAAGAAAAGAAAACTGGCCTGACACTTCCACAGTGATTTAGATATGCATTAACTGTATGGTCTAGAAACTCGACTCCTAGGTGGCACGAAAAGTTAATGGAACTATATCCACAAAATACCTATACAAATATTCACAGGAGTTTAATCCATCATAGTTAGAATGTGTGCACCTCAAATGTCCACCCACCAGGGGGACAGAGACCAAACTGTGGTCAATTCAACGGAACACTTAGTCAGCAAAAATAACAAAGAGTGAACTGTTGAAGCACATAGAAGATGGATAAATATCAAAATCATCATGCTGACTGGGGAAAAACTCATATGATTCCAATTATATTTAACTCTACAACAAGCAAAACCCAATCCACTGAGATGGAAATCAAAATAGCAGTTGCCCTGGAGAGGTGGAGTTGGGGGTAGGAACTGGCTAGGAAGAGCCAGGAGAATTCTTTGTGCTGAGGGTGTGGGTTCATCTGTTAAAACTTATCAAAGATTACCCTTGAGAACTACTTCATTTCTGTGTGAAATTTAGGCCAGTTTAAGAAGACAAACCACAAAGACATACAACTTGCTTTTAATATGGTACGAATTCACAGGCTATAGAAAACAGTTGGCTTTGCAGTAAGAGTTCCAGAGAAGACAAAGGCTGGTTTCTGCATTTGTGATTGATATCCCTGCTGAGATAACCATTACTAATATCATGTGGACATCCTGTTGTGTAATACCACTGCTCTGACTCAGCTGTACATCCAACTTCCTGCCAGGGAGTTGCTAATGAAATCCCTGCTCATTTTAAGAACCTATGCACATCTCAGTCTAAAAAAGTGTATCTCTACAAAGGCTTCTCTCAACTTTGAGGTCTTGGGAGGAGGGGATGGATCTGAACGTGAGCAATCTAATCCCCTAGATTCTCAGAAGCTGAGGCCAACAAAAGTTTAGTTCCTCAAGTTAATGGGCTGCTGAGACACAGGACCTCCAAAAGGCCTTCTCATCACACCATCCCGCCATAAACACCAACAACTTCCCGGGGAACTCAGGGTACAAAGATGGAAATGTCTTCACAGTGGTTACTAGCACCCCAGAATACACTTCTAGGAGGAAACTGAGCTGTGAAGCTTTTAAGAATGATCCAGTCCTAAGACTAAACACATCCATCCCCAATCCATCCATCCATCCATCATCCATCCATCCATCATCCATCCATCCATCATCCATTCATCATCCATCCATCCATCCATCATCCATATTTGCTCACTTCTGAACAAACCCCACATTCAGTGGGGAAGCATAGTTATGCATCCTGATGGCATCTGCATCCTTGCAGGGATTGTAGTTCCAGTCTTCCTATCTGATTATAAATGCCGCCTGTACCTACAGGCACCTACAGGTGTACACAATACATGCTTATCTCTACTCCCGTATCTTTACAGCTGTGTATTCATACAATGCTTTGTTTATGTGAGGCAAAGCTGGGCATGCAACATTTCAGGAGATGGGGGGTGGTTCAAACATACTTCTGCATATAACTCATAAGTTTATTTAAATCGACAACGAGGCTGCCAGACAGTTGGGACTCAAAGATGACCCCACACGAGTTTTTAAGTAACAAAGTACTGATATTTAAAATTGATTGACTTCATATAAAGTCTTAATGCGAATATTGCTCAAATATGCAAGGCCTAACAATCGAAATTCCTGCAGTCCTGGTGCAGTCCTGCAGTCTGGTCCAGAGAAGCCGCTAGAATTTGACAGAGGAAACTCATTCTCTAGATTTGTCCCAGCCCCAACCCATGGCCTTAACACAGAGTACCCCAAAGACCACCACTGCTAACCCCAAAGTTTGCAGGACGCATTTCTGATTTTTTTGACTCAGTATTATCTCATTCACCCAGATTTCTATGCTTGCCATCTGAATGCCAAGGCCTTGATTCCTTTCATATACCTGGTTTCTGGACTGTCTCTTCAAGTCAATGTCAAGCATTCCTTAGTTTGTTTGTTTGTTTGTTTGTTTGTTTGTTTGTTTGTTTGTTTGTTT
>NW_026585685.1:3113338-3173684 GCF_907164565.1 Psammomys obesus
TTTGTTTGTTTGTTTGTTTGTTTGTTTGTTTGTTTGTTTGTTTGTTTTGAGAGGGAGGTTCCTGCCCTCTGCCATCCTATTCCATTTTGGAATGAGTCTCCAGGGATTGCAATTTTTCCTTCTTCTGACCTGTCATCAGCCAAGCTGGCTTCTTTCCAACATCATTCAAAGGAGGCCGACCAATCAGACTTCAGAAGGACCAGCCGTTCAATGGTAGGACACGCTGTCCTTAGACCAACAGGCAAGCCAGAGAAGTCGATAAACTCATTAAAATGCTAGAAAAATAAAGGTTAAAAACCCAAGAGAACTTACTGCAACAAGGCTTAGGAAAACGTTTGCCGAGAGGAGCCAGGCTGAGTAGCAGCAGGCTTGCAGGGGTGCCTTTGATCCTTACCTGAACTTCCTCAGTGCCTGTGCGGGCAGAGTCATTTGCCAGCAGGGGCTCTCCAGTGGGAGCCTGGATAGTGACGGACTTTTCTGACCCTCTGCCATCTTTATTCCGTGGTGATTTGTGTCTTTCTCTTGTTCTTTCCCTGAGGAGAAATAATCCAATCATCAGATATCAGAGTTACGTCAGGTTAATTATTCTCTAGCCTCACAAAAAAAAAAAAAAAAAAAAAAAAAAAAAAAAATTTATTTTGAGTTGAGGAAAGTTCTAGGCTTATACCTGACCCTACCCTATACAGGGCACTGATACCCATCCATCTCCACAACCTGCAAGGAAAGGCTACCTTGAACTCGTTATTTAGTGTTGTCTTTCTGCCAGTTCAACACCAGAAACAAAGCCTGCCATTCCTCCATCAACAGTGATCAAATTTTATCAGAGGCTAATTTTAGAAGGACCCTGGATGGGGGCACATTTCATTGTAATAATTACTACTCCGTTGATTTGGTTATCATTTGCCTAAACTACTTAGGAACGTCTTTTACTGGAAGAACACAGCATCATACCCAAACTTTGATCTGGCAAAAAAGAAAAGAAAAAGAGAAAAAAAAAATTTGGGACATGATGCCACCTACACTTTGGGATAAAAAGAAAAGAAAGGAAATCCTAAAACAGGACAGAGGATCATTGACTTTTCATTCTTACAAATTGAACAGGACAAGTCATTCCTGTAGGTTTTGGCTGAGCTCAAAAATACCCACAAAAACAAAGGTGAAACAAATGAGCCAGGGGTGTGCGTCTTCAGGCTGCCTAAGAAAAAGCAGGCTTTCACGCCACAGGAACTTTGTGGGTGGTCTTCCAGAGACAGAGGGAGGACACCCTGCTGTTGAGTCTTAAAACTACAAAAGGAATCAGCCACAGTGGCAAAGCCCTAGAGGTCACAAGCTGGTCAATCAGCAGTAAAGTGGCATCAAAGTCCCTGTGTTTCCTTGGCCTCCTGTGCCACAAGCGACTTGACATCCGTCTTTCCCATAGCCACCTGTGTTCTTGCCCAAGGTTTCCCATTTTGTATGTAGAGCCAGTCAGTTCTCCATCCGAATATTAGATGTGTGACTTTGCACACGTTACTTGACCTCAGTTTTCCCTATGTGGGAAATGAAATGGGGCCATGATGATGCCACATGACAGAAAAGAGCCATGAACACACCACCAAACCCTCTTCCCCACTTCAGATCTATCTCCTACTAGCCTGCTACTTAGCAAACACACAACAACAAAAACTCCTAAAACAAAATGACCACTTGGCAGAGCTACTGCAATACTCCTCCCATCCTGGGTATCCCTCCCTTGGATAAGCAAGTGGTTCATTCCTTCAAGAAACAAAGGGTTTCCAGTGACAATAGCTCCATTCTTCGCCGACTAACTAGAAATAGATGTGTTATGGCTAGCTGTGCGTAGTTTGAGCCAGGCAACCAGGCAGATAGTCAAATAATCAGAGAATGATGCCGATTTCCCCTCCCCTGTCTCCTTCACACAGCACTTGGCTAGGTGCTTGACTATGCTAGTGCCACTCAGTTCTAACAAATGACTTAAGCCTGTATTACTGCCCTAGCTCACAGATGAGAACACTGAGGCCAGAGTGTTTAAGTGCCTTCCAAAAGTTGTGGTAAGGAGAAGAATGGGAACTGGAGCCAAATCTGTTGCCACCATTTCTATTCAAAGCCACTATGAGGAGCAATTAGTTTTTTTTTTTTTTTAAATAGCATACAGAATAACATGAAACAATAAGATTTTACTATAACACTTTTCATACACGAAGATAACATACTTTGATCATCTTTCCCCCTTTTTCCATATTTCCCCCTCCTACACTGGTCCCTTTCCTCTTTCTAATATCTAAAATTGGGATATTTTATAAAGTAAACTATTCCTAGCCCCGCTCTTTACACGGCTAGACAGTCACACTGCTGGGGTTAGGAAATGGGCCTTTGAAGCTGATATTGGAAGTCACCGCCAGCTGTGACTGTGGACAGTCTTGCTTCTGTGCTCGGGGCTGTCTAACCAGCACCCCAAAATGCATTCTCTGTGTGCAATGGTAAACAGTGGGAGATTCCTGCTCCCAGCTTGGTCAAGCTTCAGAGTGAATTTTAGGCTAAATCCAGAACTGCTAATCCAGCGGGACCCACCTGCAGCCAGCTGGATGGCCCCGGGGGGAATGATCCTGCCCTTTTCCACTCCCCCCTCCTGTTATTCCATTTGCCACTCTCTTGCTAGTCACATGCTTATCTAACCTGGCTCTCTACTGAAAAATCCCACAGGTCAAATCCTGTGACAGCGAAGACCACTGAAACCAAATCCTTTTCGATTCGCGCCAGTTTCTGATTCCTGAACATCACCAGGCGGAAAGCAGGTGGAAACCAACCAGGTCTGAGACCCCTGGACCACCCAGCTGGATTCTGAAAGGATGCAAAAGCACTGAGATGAGAGCCTCTAAGCAGCTTCGTCTCAGGACTCCCTGGATAACACACAAGGTAAAACCAGGGTAAGAACGTTTTATCGAGGAGCCCAAAGAACATTTCATCTTTGCAGCTGCCACCAGTATTCTCATGTCTCAGACCCCTTGTGCAGACAAACCACCAGGAGTGCAGAGAGTGGGTGGTCCTGCCCTCGGGGGAATTTGTCTGGAAGGGAGACAACAGGAATCTACACTTTCTCACCAGCACACCAGGCCATCAGGATGCAGGTGACCCCAAGAACCATTCCTGAAGACTCGCCCACCCCTTGTTTCTGGGGAGGCTGTGGGAATTCCTACTTAGAAGTCTGAGTCTGTGTACGAAGCCTTGTGAGTGGCAGGGGATCAAAATTGTGAGTGTTCAGCTGTGTAGCACCATAACACACAGTCTTTATTAAAATAGTGGGGCTGGAGAGATGGCTTGGCAGTTAAGAGCACTGACTGCTCTCTCAGAGGATCTGAGTTCTGTTCCCAGCACCCACATCCAGAGGCTGGCAGACACCTGTAACTCCAGCTCCTGGGTTCCACAGGCACCTGAAGACACTCACACAGACGTACCCGCATAAACGAAAATCCACCTTTTATTCTGAGTATTGCATAGATGAAGAGCAGCACGCAGTCCTGACTGAGGCCTACCCAGCGAGGTACCCAGTGAGGCTCCACCAGCACGGTGCCAAGTGAGCTGCTCCTTGGAACTGCCTCACCATAGAAGGGAGTGAGACACAGCGCATGGCAGTTACAGAAATCACTGCTGTTAGTTACTGCTCTGGGCAGGTCTCCAAGCCGAGCCAGGACTTAACAGTGATGTCCAAGAAAAACACTGTTCATCATCCATGCAGTGCTTTCTAGTTTGCAGAATTGCAAACCTCCAAGAGGCCATTTCACTGCGGAACGTACCTAAACACTCATCCCTGAAGCTGGAGAGGCAGGAACAGGGGAGTGGAGACGCAGCTCAGTCAGCCCAGTGTTTGCCCAGCATTACTGAGGCTTGGTCGGGTTCAATCCCTGACACCACATAGACCAGACCTAATGGCACATACCTGTGTCCCTGGCTGACATACAGGATTTGAGGCTAGCCAGGGATGGCTAAGTTTAAGGGGCCTCTATCTGTCGCTGCCCATTATCCTAGGAGAGGGTTCCCCAACGATGAAGATGTGTCTAGGAGTGTAGAAGTAAGACTCCGGGGAGAGTAAACAGTTAATAAACCAATACATGGAACATCGGGATACTCAAGATTTAACTGCCCAAGTCGTAAGGATCACCTGAGGGCCCTTTCTGGGCGGCTTCATCGACCACAGGAATCTCTGTCTTTATCTCTGAATCTGTCTTCCTGCTTCCTGGGTCCAGAGGAATAAAGATAAGCCTGTCTGTGCAAAGATAAGTGTGTCCGCATGCACACATTAGTGAGAGGGTGGAGAGAGCAAGTGGCAGCACGCAAGAGGCAACCATGTGCCCAGGTAAATGCATCATCGTTTAGACAATTCTCTGGCCGAGCCCTGGGGAGCTGCTGTAAACCCCCCTCCCCAGCCGCACGCTCGCGGGCGCATACACGCATACACGCATACACACACACACACACACACACACACACACACACACACACTCCAGCCAGAAAGCCTGAGATTCCCACACTGTCCCTACTTACAGTCAGCATTTCCTGGGAAGGCTATTTCCTCCTGTTCTGTTGCTTGTCTGTTTCTAAATGGGGAAAGCCATCCCACCGGTTACTCCTCCCTTCCCTCCTCTACCCCCACCCACTCACGACCTGTCTACTGCCTATGGACTGCTGGGCCTGCTGGGCGTGGAACGAACAGGCTCTGGGTCTCTGGAATCCTCCACTGCCAGGGAGGCCCTTTAGAACAATTCATTTTAGAGCGTATTAGTCACATTTTCCTTTAAAGGTGCCCGTTCCTTCCGAAGAACCAACAAGCCTGAAACTTGACGAGGGATTCTACTGGCCTGGCAATGTCTGGTAAGCACGTTCCTCTCTGTGCCTCAGTTCCACCACCTATGAAGCAGAGTTCTCAACTTCCACTATTCCGGGACTGTTGTGAGCATGGGAGAAGCTGGCCATACGGGACCTTGCAGGTACTCCCCAAATGGCGCTTAATGCTTTCAGTGGCTGTTGACATGGGAAACCAAAAGGCTAGATGAGGTTGGCTGCAGTCTATACACTCTCTCAACAGAGCAAACTGGACTTTCTCTGGAGACCACAGGCATTAGTGACCGCTTTGTCTGAAAACGGCTTGGACAGTAGCCAATCCTCCAAGACAATCAGTGTCATCAGGCACTTCATTATTCCTTTCTGAGTTGGAGCTGCACTAAAATTACCAAAAGACCAGGTCCCTTTCTTTTCCTACTCCTCCATTTAAACTCCCCACAAATCATCAAGCAGAGAAGGCTGTCACGGGGCACTCCTGGGACAAGAAATGCCCGAGGCAGCTGGCTCCCATGACTGTGGAGGGCTCCTTTGCTGCTGGACACTGTCCTTGCCTTGGCTGAGCATTCCACTGTGAGTGGATTACAACCATTGCTCCATAGTTCCTTATGACCTCTGTGGTCCTCCCTCAGACAATTCAATGCAACAGTAGGGGAGAGGGCTTCATAGAGCCACTAAACGCACTTACTCAGCCCTAAGCTCAAACCCCTCACTCACTCACTTGGAATGGGCACTCAACAATAGTCCCTGATCAACTGGGAGCCAGCTGGAGTGCCAGACAGCCCTCCTCCCAGTAGGCGCTCTGCAGCGTTCCTTGATCAATTGATTAAAAGCCTCAGCTCCAACTTACATTTGCCAAGTACTTTCCACAAGGGATCAAGAAAAGAACTAAGCGTTCTGCATGTCATTTTAATTGAAAGTTATAGTCTCTTACAGTTCCCATAACAGCACTAGAGAATCCATTTCTGGGTCCCCAGGAGGCCTAGGGAGCAGCAGCAAGCAGCAATGGGCCTTGAAGTGTGCAAGTCTTGGTGGGCTTGCAGACAAAAGAAACCAAGGCTGGCTCCATTCTAAAGCCACCCTCTCCTACTCACCCCCCAACCCCCAAAGGAACCCCAAATTCCCATTCATACTGTATGGAAGAGGAAGTCTGTGACACTCTGTAGGCCAGCTGCTTTTTCCAGTTAGGTCCCAAAAGCAGGTATTTGGGAACAGCTGTTTCTAGTGTTTTATAATAAATCTGTTAAGTTTGTCCACTGATCAAAAATCTGTGATTATTTTTTAAAACAGGGCTTTCTCCGGATCTGGGCTGTAGTGTCACTAGAGGCCTTCTCCTTCCCTGCCCTCGAAGCACCCAAACCAAGTGT
This sequence comes from Psammomys obesus, assembly GCF_907164565.1. NCBI lineage: Eukaryota > Metazoa > Chordata > Mammalia > Rodentia > Muridae > Psammomys > Psammomys obesus. Next base: position 3,119,542 of record NW_026585685.1, read on the forward strand.
CTTGGGTCCCCACTGGAAAGGCAAGCTGGGCTCTAGCACAGCACACAAACAATGCAGAAATGTTTAGAAAATAAAGCAAAAGAAAAAACAAACAAACAAAAAATGCCCAGAGGTCCATTCCCTTAACATAATGGAGCCTCATGAGCATTATCTTTGAAAAGCTTTATATTTTTATTCCGTTCACTTTATTATTATCATCTCTTTTAAGACAGAATCTCACTGTGTAGCCCTATCTGCCTGGCCTGGAACTTTCTACCTGCTATGCACACCAGGCTTGCCTCCAACTCACAAATATCTGCTTGCCTCTGCCCACTAAGTGCTAGGACTAAAGGCCTCTGCCCCTTTATGTGGCTTCCATTCACTTTTTAAAAAACTACAAGATGCTAATTAGTAGAGAGAAACAGTTTAAGTGGCTAATTCCCCATCCCTAAGTCACCACTGCCAAGAGCCCCTTCTCTGAAGATGTCACACATGGCATCTTGGAAAACACTTGCAGGCTGCTTTCCAGGTGTGGCCGTTCACACTGGATCCATGGAACGTACATCTTATTCTGGGCACAGATTATGGTGATCTGCTCATTGGGAAGAGCAAACACGGGGACAGTCACCATTTCCACACAGCACACAGCTGTGGCCACAGTTGGGAGGCTGAGCTGGGATCAATTGTCACCTTCAAACAAAGGTGCTGAAATAGCAAGGCCATAAATAGCAGTGACACAGCTATTAGCGAGGGAGAGGGACCACCTACCGTGGGCTGAGTTAATCATTTTCCATGCACATTTCATTCAGCCTTCACAGGCTCTACAAGACACATCTCACAGTTGCATTCTTACCCTGCATAGCACGGACGACCGTTTCGTCACTAACCTGTTTGCTCATCCATTCATCCATGTACACACACACACACACACACACATGCACACACACTCCCCCACTCGGCAACCATTCTGCAGGTCAGAATGCACGTGATGCTCTGAGTAGCAATGCAGGCGTCTTCATTCAGCAGAGGAAGGAGAATTTGGCCCCAAGACTCAGGACATTGTTTTCAGAGCCCACAGAGGGCTTTCTCACTTTGAAGACTAGTCAAAGAGAGATCAGATGCCAGGCCAGTCACACCTGTGTGCGTGCACGCGTGCGCATTTATGTTTGAGATGCTCTTGGGGAAGATGCCTGTGAGTCAGCATCTTTGGGTGAAGCAACAAATTAACATTGGCTTTTTAACTTTCACTTACAGAACTGGTAAAGCTCTGAGAGAACTGACATCCATAAGAAGTACTTAGAAATGAGAAGCATTTCCACTGCCCGGGAAACTTTAATTTAAAACCAATCGTGAGAAATTAAGGCCATCAACTCTAATGACAGCTATAAAATGTAAATTGGCAGTGTAGTGACTCCCCCGAGCATGCCAACCGCCTTACAGCTTGGCTTCTCACGCACCAGCAGATCGAACCCTCAGCATCCTGAGCCTTCAGGCTGGCCGCTGAAGAACTGGTTCTCTTAACAGGAAGCCCTACCGACCTACAGGCATTCCCACTTACAAGGGTGGACTGGTGGGTCATGTACGTACCCTTGCCTGTGAGATTTTTTTGAATGGCTTGAGTAGTAGGAATATCCAGAATATGTGGATTCGGTATCCATAGCAATGGCGAGCTTCCTCTGACGAAGGAGCAGGCACTGTTCTCCCGCGCAGTCTCACCTACTAGCTCGGAAAGCCTCGTGGGACACAGAGACGCTGCTCTTCAACAGGACTCTGGAAAGGGGAGAAAAAGGAGAGATCAATCCTCAGAGTCAATCAAAGACCGAGAACAGCCAACTTTCCTCTGGGGTCCCTGTTACGGAATTTGTGGTCAACATAAAACCTGAACCTCCAAATGCACCAGTCATCCAGGAACAGGCTTTTCTGGTATCTGAAAGGCAAGCGGGGTGTCCAGCAAGCTGGACCCCACATCACAACAGCAGGAAGAAAGTTTGAGAGAGACCTGGGCACCTTCATGGCTTTGGCTGTAAAACTAACTGCCTCTCACACCGACGCCCAGACAAATGTCTACCCCACCTGCAACTGTCAGTTATAAAAACAACTCTCAGGGAAATCACTTATTCAGCAATTTGGCCATCATTTCCAAAAGTCAATTAAAGTTTTTTTCCTTAGTTTCTTTGAGAACCCAAACTCCTAGAAATTTATCTTAGATAATTAAAAATCAACAACCACCACTATTGCCTTGCTGCCTAGGAAAATAAAAAGCTAGAGGCAATGTAAATACCTCCCCAAGCCAAGGAATAGCTGGAGCAAAATATGATTCGGTCAGTCAAAGAAAAGACCACATCTCTGTATAAAATGACAACTATAAAGAACTGAGATATTAACAAGCAGGATACGAGATTGCAGGTAGCCAGCAAGCAAATCCATATAACCGTTACAATGATGTACAATCACGTATGGAAGGGGCTGTGCTAGGACATCAGCAAAGGTGATTTATGAGTTACAAGGTCCCAGGTCCTTTCCCACTTCCCTCAAAAACTGCTCTGCAATAAAAACAAATTAGAAACACTCCCAAGTACATTCCTGAGCCTCCGCTTGCTCAGCCTTCACCCCGAGAAAGTCGGACCTAAGTTCTGCCTCTTCCTGCACCCCTCTCCCAAGGCTGATCTAGGGCCCAACACGGTTCCCCCCCACCCTGCAGTTGTCCTGGAGGCTAAGACTACAAACAGAGACAGTGAGGTAAGTGTGAAGGAAAACAAAGGCCATACTCCTGCCTGAAGTGGGAGGAGGTTCAGGCTCCCAGACCTCAGCAACAGCTACATGGGGAGAAATTTCAAACTGGGAACACCAAGTGGGCCCGGAAGTCTCATCTGCACACAGTTACAGCGTAGACGTGGTATCTGTCACTTCCCAGGTGGAGGAGAAGGTCGTTTCCACAGAGAACCTGCTCTGTCCTAGATGTCTCAGCTCATGATTTCACTAGGAATTTATCTTAGAGTTTATCTTAGAGTTTAGCCAACCCCCTAACTAGCACATATTTGTAAGAAATGATACTTATGGCCTTAAATCCAAAGGCCAGAGCCTTGCACTCCTTCCCCAAGCCCTGCTCACTGCACTGATTCATCCACTTCACAACCATGTTTGTATGCAGCCAGGAGAGGCTGCTCAGGAGAGCTAGGGTCGTACACAGAGCAATGACAGAGCGAACTGCTTTCTCTGGCCCTGCCTGTGGCTACTTTCCCATTTTTATGCCACTTGTAGCAGTCTCTTCCGACACTTGGTCCTCTTGTTCCATATCACGTTATTACTTAACAGCCGTCTGCCATCAAGAACCAAAACCTAGGAAGCTCAGCCAGCTGTGATCAGCCCCTTCCTTGCCTTCCTGAGTCTCAGTGTGCTCAGCCACCATTTCCCAGGATGAAGCTATACACGCACACAGACTTGACTCGCTTCGTAGCTGTGGGACCTCAGTCAAACGATGCAATCTCTTTGAAGCCCCATCTATAACACGTGAGCACCAGGAGCACTTTGATGCCTGTATGAGCCGACGGTGGTGCCAGCACGCAGCACGGGCACCAGATGCACTGGGTAAAAATAAGAGTGGGTGGTTCAGACCGGGAGTAGAGGAGGGGGCTATGATTGGGGTGTAAAATAATATATAATTGAAAAATAAATTAAAAAAAAAAGAAAGTCAAGCAGCCTGTTTGAGAGGAAGGGAGTGATTGTAAAGACTAAACATGAAACCAAACAGGCATCTCTCAAAACATCAGCTCAGCCCCTGGATTAAGCAGGTCCAGCCTTTTCTCCTTCTCCTGTGTCCCAGGCTTTTCACCAGCCATTCAGCGAACTTTCAGCAGTGTTAGAGTCCCCCTTCCTTTCTGCTCTGGGCTGGACTCATTTCTCACTGGCCTTCTGGCTGCCAGACAACCAGCTATAGGAGGTACAGCCAGGACGTGGAGCCTAGCCTGAGACAATCTTCTTTCCTGATAGCCCCTAGCCCGACTCTGTGTTGACCTGCCGATTCCAAGCCTTGGCACCTTCTTCAGAAAACTGAGCATTCTTCTCTAGATTCATAATTAACTCCTCTCATCCTTACGCTTGTTTCTGCCTTCTAGCAGAAAGCTGGCTCCCCATTCTTCTCTAATTTTTGACTTCTCACCAATTTTTATTGAGGAGTATCTTAGAGAAAGGTAGCCTCAACCCAGCATACCACCCCTGAGTCTGTTTCTGTACTTCCTATAGGTTTTACCTCAGGGCAGGCACTTCTGCTCTGTCCCACAGAAAAATGGTCACCGTTAATATTCCCTTCCCAAGGTTATTGTGAGGATTTAAAAAGTCTTCTGAGGTAAAACCTCCAGTATGACCCAATTTCATTTCCTTCTGCTTTGGCTGAAGGTCATCATTCTTTGTCCCCATCAAAATGTGTAGCATCCATTAAGGCAACTCCAGGCATGTCCCTCAATGGAAATCACAGCTCCCAACAGCCCTCCCAAAAGCCTTTTCCTAACTCTATCAACTACCTTTGCCCAGGTTCTATCCCACAGTTCCAGCCTATACTCACCAAAGGGGGAAAGCTATGTTTGCAATCCCTCCCTCCCTCTTTGCTGCCACCAAATCCTCCATTCTTCTCCCTCCGTTGCCTTGACTCAAATCCTTGACATCACATCCTTACCCTTTTCTTCCCAGGCCCTTCTTACTGAATTGATTTACCTCCATATTTAATGAGTAGCCACTAAACCCTGCTCAGCAATGCTAGGAAGACGGCATCAACGGGGCACTCCATCTGCCCTAGTCAAGCTTTGCCAGTATCCAGCTTCTAGCTTGATGGCACTCTGACGCTCCTTCACCCATCCCCCTGTCAAGTTATCTCATAATGCTCAGGGCACATCCTCCCTTATTCTTCTCCATCTCTGGGGATAAACCCCTTAGCATGAGGAGCAATAAGCCCCTCCCCCAAGTATTATGAACACAACGGGAACCAAACACTTCCTGAAAAGTCCAGCCAAATGCTCCTTTCCCACTCATTCAGCTCTTAGCCACAGCCTCTCTTGTAGGTCCTGGCTTAGTCTTCCCTCTGGCAGTGATGCTGTCCTCCTGTCCGGTGGATGGAACCACTCTGTGATGTGCTCTTTCCCGCTCATCCACACATCCCACCACCATGTCCTCAGGTCCTCCCCCATCCTCTCCCAGCTCACAGTGATAGAGAGCCAACCTAGAAAACAGCTCCAGGTTTCCTCACCTGCCCTGGCTCACACAGAGCCTGGTCCTCCTAGGTTGCTCTGCTTTCACCATGGTTACCAACTCTTGCCTCACCTCAGATCTAAGTGAGGAGTCAGGAAGTAAACCAGTAAAAGGCAGAGTGAACTCCGTCCAGAAAGGGCTTGGCCTCAGGTAAGGGCTACCATGAGTTCACAAAGACACAAATCCCAGTGCTTATCTCTGTAAGGATGTACACACAGAGGAATTAACAACACTCAGGACAGGGCCAGGAGGGACACCTTTATCAGCAAAGACAATAAAGTAAGGAAAAGAAATCAGTTTCCCTGGGTAGCGAGCTCATGAACTGCTGCTGTGGCCAGGATGAAATACAGCAGAAGTGAATACAGGAAATCCTAGAACCTGCAGCTGTCTATCATACTGGCCCCTGACAGGACCTGTACTGTGTTTGGTCCAGGCTGGGCAGCAGCCAGGCTAATCTAATCTCCTTCTCCAAATCCTTTCATGGCATCCCCTGAACTTTAAAACAGACTCTTTCATTTGATCAACAGTCTGGTCAGTCCAACTCCTCTGGGCCCTGGTTCTTTCCACCCTCGGGACCTGACCTGAGCCTAGTGTATCTGCTGGGACTCATTCTTTCCACGCACACCATTTTGGCTAATCCCTCTCAGTTTAAACATACTTCTTTGGAGAGACCTTGCTGACTCTTCAATCCACATCTAGACGACCTACCACCTGCACTCTCCTGAGAGCTCGTCCAGGCCACACATTCACTTCTGTGAGCAGTGACCATCAGGCTCCTGAAGAGGCTCCTGGGGTGCAGGGACCATGTTCCTTACTGTCTCCCTGGCAGCTGGCAAACAAGAGGCACCTAATAAACCTTTGCTGAATGGATGAACGAAATGTGTGCCAATCTCAGGACACAGAGGCAAGCCTTCACCGCAGAAGAAAGCTTACACAGGGTAGAAAAAAACAAAACAAAATCCAAAACCCAACAACTTCAGAACTATCCAGAACAAAGCTGTACCGCTGGTTCACAGGGTAGCTTACTCAGCAACAGAACATACAGCCCAGCTGTGCTCAGGGAAGACCAGTATCATTGTTTCAGGGCGTGCCCGGAGCATCCTGCTCCAGTCTGGACCGGAGTACAGCAAACCACAGAGCCTGGGGAACAAGATAGCATCTTACAGCATGCAATGAATCTCCCCCTTCACCCTGTACTAAAACAAGGTGAAAGACAGTGACCCTAAGCAGAATCTTCCCCTAAACTCACATTTACTCCAATAAAATATATGACTACTACTTGAGAGAAAAACAGTGTTCAGAAAAAATATATATATAATATATGTAATATATATATTATATATATAATATAATATATATATATATGGGAAATAACAGGTTATGATAATGACCTGGTAATATAAGCTAACCTTTATGAAAAAGAAGTTATAAGAACATCAATAGCTCTCCCCAGAGCTATTAATTAAAGGGGCTCTGCCTGGGAAAGTAGAACGCTTCTGTACAAGGGGTCCAGAGAAGAGCAGATGTGGCTTTATTTGGAGGGTCTCCGGTTAGGAAGAATGGTGCAGAGAGTATGACAAAGTGTGTAAGACACTTTGCTGAGCTCACACCTGTAAATCATAAAACATTATCCAAATCTGTGACATGAGGCTCTGCAGACCTCAGGCACCTGTGACAAACCAATGATCCTCTTCCAGTGACAGAGTTCTTCAAAATGTATGACTATGGACCACTGTTCATTCATCAGGAAAGAAAATGTCAGCCTCATTTTACCTGGCTTACCAACTAGTTCATCTCACATTCCCGGACTAACTGCCACCTGCTTGAGTCATTAGTTACCTCTGGAACATCCCTGGCAGTCGGATACGGATTGGTTACTGTATCTATGATGGATATTTCTTTTCAAGCAAACCCTTGTCCCCTAGTAGGTTTTGAAGTTTCAGAAACATGCACAGCACATATCCCATGGTGCCAGGTCTGGTGCTCTAACTGGCATTTGGAGGGGCAGGAGTGGAGACACAGTGGCAGAGGATAAGGGCAGCTCTTCTTCTGTCTCCAGGAGGACCTAGATTAGCAAAAAACAGAGTCCAGCCACAGCCACAGAATCTTGTCCTCCTTATGGAAAGTGGCAGAGCAATCACATCCCTGCAGGAGAGGGGCTGGCCACAGTTAGTTCACGCCCCTGAAATAATGGCAGTTACAGTCTACCATCAAGTGCTTACTGTGCGTTAAGCCTGACATCACTTACCTGAAATATCTCAGTCTCTGGAACAAGTCTTTAAGGGAGACAAAGTAGAATGCTAGGGCACAGTTAAGGAAACAAGGTCACACACACACAAACTAACACACACACAAGCAAGTGCCCCAGTAAGGGTTTGACTTTTAGGAGATTTCAGGGAGCCACGGAAAGTTGAAAGCTATGTAGCAATTACCAGAATTGTTTGTTTACTTAGAGAGGCAGCAGGCAACAATAGTGAATTGTTCCAAACCACACATAACCTTACAAAGAATCCTGCAGTTCAACTCCTACTCATAGGCTCACTCGAGGGGGTTGGGGGGACCTTTAAGGAGAAAGGAAATTAATCTGGAGCAGCCTCCAGTCCAAATGAGACCTCTGACTCTTCATCAGCATGGTGAGCGCCTGTTCAACCCAAATTATAGCAGCCACAGAGGAAGGTGCGGCTTTAGGTGTACATGAGGGGGATAAACTAAAGCAGACTTGCCACACTTGACACATTAATTCTTCCACAGACGATGTCACAAAATTGTTGCCTGGTAAGAAAACTTTTTTAGTTTCCTGTATGGTTTGGTCCTGTTGCTCAATAAATAAGACAAAAAAAAAACCAAACAAACAAACAAACAAAAAAGAGACTTGGCAGGCAGTCTCAAAAAAAAAAGACACTCTCACAACCCTCTCATTTTACTTACAAATTAAGTTGCCACCAAGACACACTGTCAGCAGGGCCAACCCTAAAACGTCACACTGGGTGTTTTGGCTAATCGTCCTGGGAGCCACCAACCTTCGGAAATGCTAAATGCTCCTGGATACGTCTTTGAAATGTAGAATAAAACAGTTTCCTCCCACACATCAAAGTCCCATCTCTATCACACTGATTTAATTCAATTCTAAAAACTCTAATTAGTGGTTACATAAAATGGCTAATTACGCCTTCCTCGGTGCAGACCGTTTCTGCTGTCTCACGCCCAGAGCCTAAGAGTTGGATAGTCAACACACCCACTGGAAGGAGAAGGCTAATTAGCATCGTGGATTGGTGAGACAACTTACAGTATTTTCAGCAAACCCTGTAAAACATAAACATGTCAGCGAAGACACCGGCCTTCACAGCTTGCTAGCTTTTAGAATTAGCCTGTTGGAACCCACGCATCTTGACCACAGACCTCTCAAGTGGGTTTTATCAAAACGCACGCGCCAGCCACACAACCGTCACGATGAAGAGCCCTGACATCTCTCCAGGAGGAGCTCACCTTCGCGGTCTCGGCATCACACCCGGTTCGGAGACGTGAACACGGAGATCGTCCTGCTCCGAGTTTCCCCTTGCTCATCACGGAGCCGCCAGGCTGCGGCTCCGCCCCTCTCCTGCTGCTACCACCAAGACGCTTTTAAATTTTTATAAAGCTTCGCACTCCCCTGGGCGCGTTGCGAGGGGGCCAGTTCAATGGCTGCGGGATGAACTAAGTCCCTACCGGTGGCAAACGCTGCCCCGGCGGGCGCGGCGAGGTTGCCCGGGACAGGGACTCCTCCTCCGGCTGGGACTGGCTGCACGCCTCTCCGCTCCGCCCCGGCGCTTTTGAAAGTAAACTCCTACCTGCCTGTTGCGCTCCGCGATGCGCAGCGGGCCGCGCCCCCCCAGGCCTCCGGGGCTGCGGTTTTATAAGCGAAGGGAGAAACACAAGCCAGCTCCGTCCGGGTGCCCGAAGCCCGGCCAGGTGACCCCGAGCACTGGCGGGGACCCCGATCGCGTCCTGCCCTGCACGGCGCGTCCAGCCACCCGCTCCCTCCGACACGCCGTCATTCCCCGGCCTCCGCCTCGGCACGCGCAACCAGGGGCGCACTCCAAAGGCCAGCCTGGGCAAAGGGGCGTCCGAGGTAGCGCAGGCAGCCCCAGGACTCGGGGCAGTGGGATGCGGCGGAAGAGCCCGGGGCAGGGATGGAAGGATCCGGGTTCCGGGAAGCAAGACCCCAGAGGGGCCGAGGGGGCTCCCGGCCCGAGGCCCCGGACCCCAGTCGGGGTGCTGCGGCTCAGGGACGCGCGCGGTTGGGCCTGACCTCCCGCCCAGCTCAGTCCCCGGCCGTCGCGCCGCTCCAGCCACTCCCGGGACTCACCCCGGCGCCGGCCCGCCGCGCTCCACGCCCGCGCTCTCGGCTGCAGCGCCCCGGCTCCGCGGCCTGCGCTGGGCTGCAGTGGAGGCACAGCCCCGCCGCGGCCGCCGCTCTCTGCTGCTTTCCGCTTCCTGTCCCGGCGCCGCCCCGCAGCCCCAGCCCAGCCCTGCTAGCCCGGCGCGGCCGCCAGCCAAGAGCTGCGAGCGCTGCGGGGCCCCGCGGCCGACCCGGCCCACCTGCAGCGGAGGGCGGGGCGGGCCTCCCAGGCCTGACACCCCCTCCCATGTGCACAGGAGAACACAAGGTCCAGCAAACCGCAGCCTGAATACATGACCCAGGCGTTGACGTCTCCCCACCCAGCACCCAACACACCCCAAAGCTCACACACACACACACACACACACACACACACACACACACACACACAACGTGCATAAAATCCAAGCCCTCTCGTCCTTTGCCATCATAAGAGCTTCAACCCGCATATTCACATGGCTCAAGAACCAAATTCTAGCCCCCCCCCCAAGTCATACATATTTCAACGCACATAACACTCACGCTTAAACTTCAATGTAGCCCAAGAGATGACCCAACCAATTACCACCAATGCCCACACCCTTACAGCGGCTTCTCCCTGCTCCTCTCCTACCGGAGCAGACATGCCCCTGGTCTACTGGAAACTGCCAGAAGAATGCATCTCTGAAGGCAGGGAGCCAGAAGTTCCAGGCTCATTAAGACCACTTCCCTCCCTCGCTGAGCTGTTTCCCTGTCTGGACCTTGTTGAAGACGCCAGTGTTGACCTTGAAGAGCTGTAGTGAGAATTACAGAAAGTGCTGAGCAGTGGGCAACGGTTGTGTGACTGTCCGCACCCTCCTTTCTTTGTCATAGAGTCCGTGCCCGGAATGACAGATCTACTGCTGCCATGATAAAATGCTCCCGCGAAGGCATGCACCGCAAGAAGGGCTGAGTTTGCATTTGGTCTGCAGGCATGCTGGGAGTGGCTTGGCTTGGGAAACCCATGCTCTTTCTGAAGTAGCCTCGTTCAGGAACCTGTAGCCTCAAGAAGCCCTCACTCTTCACTGTCTGCTTTTCCCTACTCTTCTTTAGTCCGCTTTCTCCACCACCTACGCCACTTCCTTCTGAGGACGCCCAGATGTTCAAGGATTTTCCCCGCTCCTAGTAACCAGAGTCCACCGGCCCCCTGACCGCGGCCTCTGAATGACTCCAGAGCGCAAGATCTGGACTCTAGCAACCTGATTCCTCAGGCAAAGCCGGCTGTCTGTCCAGCGTGATAAGCTGCTCGGGTTGGTATAGATCTCAGAAATGGAGTCTCGTTCACCCTAACATTTAGAACCTTCGAACGTAAAGCAGGCCAAGGCCTCCCAGCTCAAGCGTGGGCTTCCCAAGGAGCCCTGTGTAATAAGAAGACCCACAGTGAATTCTCACGGGATGGAACTCCAGCTTGCTTTAGGTGAATAGGTTGAAAGACCTTATGACACAATCAATGCTTTAGGGGGAGAGGAGGGAGGATAGTCCAAAATAAACTATTGTGAATAATGGAGTCAGCTGGAAGCGCCATTTACCCACTAAACGTGGGTTGAAAAGTTCCGTTGAAGACACTCTGTGGCTGGGTGACAATCCACACAACAGAGCCTTGCACTGGAGCGAGCCACCCGGGGCAGAGCTGTTCAGAGCCCCTGGCCTTTCCTTTGACGTTGACTCCTCCACCTTTATCAATAATGAAGGGGACACGGTGAGCACCACCTGCCGCTCTTTTGTGTTGCTAATCTGTTTATTTCAAACTGCTGGGGGAAGGGAGACCCTGTGTACTGTTCCTCACGACTCCAGTCTAACTACCTTCCACACGCACAACACCTTCTTTCAGTCTTCCATTATTCACCTTCCCAAGACTCGAAATGATTCACCCCATCCCCCGAGACCCCAACTGCTCTGTGACAAAATCTTTTCTGGGGAGGCGCAACACAGGCCTGTATTCAGCCCAGATAGGGAGCCCACGGAAGAGCGAAGTACAGGTACCACAAAAGTCCAACTTGGTGAACCAATGAGTTTCATAGGAGTTACTCAGATGAGTGTGGGGGAAGGGTGACTTGCAGGAGCAGAAATGACTCAGGGACAGCTGTATCCCCAAAGCCCACCTGAGCATGGGTGACAGCTCAGAGAGCTGGGAACCTGGAGCTCACTGCACAGTCTGCAGACAGCTCCACGGATTGGAGAGTGTCCTTTCCAGGTGCCTCAGTTGGTTTTGACCTCTTCCAGGCAGCTCAGCTGATTTACACTGCCTCCAGACTGCTAGTCTGGTCTCAAAATCTTCTTTGCAGCTTGGCTCTCTTGATCTGAGAAAGATGCTCAGCTTTTATTGCTTACTCTGGCAGGGAGCAGCTTAGTGAATCTGATTGGTTTCAGGGACTTCCTGAAGCTATTTTGTACCTTTGAATCATATACCTTCCTGCTCAAGTAACTTTCCTGGAGGATGAAATGTTTGATTCCAGAGGAAACTTACATAACACTTTCTGGCTACAGAAAGCCGTCTCTAGTTCTCCAAACCAGAATGCAGTCTCTTTCCCATTACCACTTCCAAAGCACTCCGGGCTTTTTTGTTTGTTTGCTTGTTTGTTTGTTTGTTTTTTGAAGACAGGGTCTCATGTAGCCCAGACTATCCTTGAACTCCTGATCTTGCATTCTTCACCTCCTGAGTGCTGAGATTACAGGCATGTGTGCCACCACACCACGCCCCCTCCCCCATCACAGATCTTCCCACATCCTCTCACATGGTGTGTGCTTAAAAATTATCACTTTGGAAATTTGTTTTAAATTATGGGCATGGAGAAGGGTGGCCTGGGGATGTGGTGGGTTGCGTACCTGTGAATGCAGGTGCCAGGGGAGTCCAGAAGGGAGCGTTAGATTCCTTGAAGCTAGAGTTTCAGGTGGTGGTGGGCCACCCAGCCCTGGGTGCTAGGACACTAACTCTGGTCCCCTGCAAGAGCAGTACATGTATGTGCTCTGAGCCAATGAGCCATCTCTCCAACCCCAATCCTTCCTTTATTATGGTTAGTGAAGGAATGTATGACTATCATGACTTCTTACCCTTGAGAAGTTAATAGGGTGAGCAGGAAACAATTGATGAAGATTCGTGACATCAGCCGGGTGCGGTGGCACACGCCTGTAATCCCAGCACTCGGAGAAGCAGGCAGATAATTGTGAGTTTGAGGCCAGCCCAGTCTACAAAGCGAGCCCTGGACAGCCAGGGCTACACAGAGAAACCCTGTCTCAAATAAAAACAAAAACAAAAACAAAAACAAAACAAAACAACAACAACAAAAAAAAAAACAGGAGAAAGAAAAGAAAAAAAAAAAGAAAGCAGAGTCATGACATCCACATCTGGAGTTAGTTAACATTAGCAGACGATGGTACACGTTGAATGTGCTGAAGAAATACTTTTTTAGAGTCACCTACCCCACCTCCAGAACTCAGGCACAGCCCGGAAAGCGTCCTGTAAACCAATGATTCTCAGCCTCCCTAATGCTGCTACCCTTTAATACAGTTCCACATGTTGTTGTGATTCCCAACCATAAAATTATTTTCGTTGCTACTTCACAACTATAATTTTGCTACTGTTATAACTTGTCATGTAAACGTCTTATTTATTTATTTGTTTGTTTGGGTGGGTGGGTGGTCTTCTGTGACCCCTATGAAAGGGTCAACTTTCCAAGGGGTCTTGACCCACATGTTGGGAACCGTTGCTGTAAACCAACCCAATGGAGTGCTGTAACTAGGGCCAGGGACAGGATGTGAACGCCGTGGAAAATCGGAGCTAGAGGGCCTAGATCAGCCGGCAGAGGCCGCATGGCTTCACCTGGCTGTGAACTCAGGACTGGAAGGGTAAGTGGGTGATAAAGGACAAGGAAGGAAGCCCTGGGCAAGGAAGAGAAGGTTAGCCTAGCGTGGCCGAGAAAATGCCTCTCATGGCCATGTGCAGTGCAAGCTGCTGGCCAGCAGGGGCAGTGGAGTTCACTAAGGCGGCTGTTGCTGAACCACAGGCCTGGACTGTAAAGGCTCCGGGGTTAATAGTGTTATGTCAACGTGACATAGCTAGAGTCATTTTAGAAGAGTTGAGAAAATGGCCCCACCAGATTAGCCTATGGACAAGCCTCTGGTGCATTTTCTTGACTGATAATCGATGCGGGAGAACCCGTCACACTGTGAGCAACGCCGCCGTGGGCTGGTGGTCCTGAGTGCTATAAAAGTGTGGTCTGTGAAGGCCATGAGGAGCAGGCCAGTAAACAGTGTTCCTCCATGGCCTCTGCTTCAGTTCCTTCCTACAGGTTCCTGCCCTGGCTTTCTCTGACGGTGGACTGTGATGTGGGAGGGTAATCAGAATAAACCCTTTCCTATCCAGTTGCTTGTGGCTAAGGTCCTTATCACCCCAAGATCACATTCTACAGAGAAAAGATACAGGAAGGCCAAATAACTTGCCCAAGATGACAGCTGCTAACAGCTGGGGCCAGGCTTGCCTGACTGCAAATCTCTCTCTCTTTCCTCTGTGTGGGTGTGAGGGGGGAAGGGGGAGAGAATGTAGGTGCGTGTGTTTGTGTGTGTGTGTGTGTGTGTGTGTGTGTGTGTGTGTGTGTGTGTAAGTATGTGTGCCTTTAGAGGACAGAGGGGATCTGTCCGATCAGATCCACGCATGATCTGCCGAGCATGCGTGCTGGTTAGTGAACTCTGCTCTTCTGCAATAGCGGGATCTCTGGAGCCGTCTCTCCAGCCCTCAGACGCCTCACTTTTAATCCACATAACAGTGGATTTAAAAGTCATGAAGGGGGGTTAGAGGGATGGCTCAACAATTAAGAGTACTTGATATTCTTGAAAAGGACCAGAGGTCAATTCCCAGCACCCACATAGAGGTTCACAACCACTTATGTCTCTTACCCTCTTATGACGTCCGAGGGCACCAGGAATGCTCAAGCTGTGCAGGCAAAACACCCATACACATAAAATTAATAAAATAAAAAAATTCAGAAGCATAATCTAGTGATAACAAATACAGTTTTGCAATAAAGATGTGCGTGAAGAAACACCAGGCAGTGGAGAGGCAAGGGAAGAGGTGCCAGCCGTGTGGAATAGATAAGACGGCGGTGTGCAGAAGGGAGGCAGGTGTCATTGCTGTCTTTACGGGAGGCTCTGCAACCTTTCCAGGCCAGGGAGAAGTAAATTCGTTTAGGAAAGAAGGGCTGATTCCACAAGACAGAGTGGTCTTGCGAGACAGAGCATAGGTACAGACAAGAGCAAGATGACCAGCGGCCAGTGACGGCGGGGAGAGGCTCGGCGTTCTACGTGTAGTAGGAGGCTCTGAAAGTGCTGATACAACCAGGGCAGCTGAGCGACTTGAGTCAGCCTAGAGGGGAGGCGGAGGCGTGTCTAACCGCTTCCCTTTGAGAATCTGATTGTCATTGAGATGGAAATCACAGAGAAATGCCCCCTCGCACCCCCACCTTAGCCAGCCACTACCCCGCCAAACCAACATGGAGTTCTGTAAGGATTTCTTTCTTCCATGCTGGGCCTTGAACTAGGGACATGCCCTACCACTGAGCCGCTTCCCTACCTGCTGTGTTAGTCCTTTTCTCATTGCTGTGGCAAAATATGTGATTTAAAACAAACAAACAAAAAAAAAAAACAGCTCAAGGACAAAAGAGTTGATCAAGAACGCAGTCCATCATGGCGGCAGGAGTTTGAGGCAGCTGGTCACATTTCTGCCATAGCCAGGAAGCGGAGAGAGAGGAACACCCATGTCCTTTCTCCTTTGTGTCAGTCTAGCACTCCACCCCGTCAATGGTGCCCGTTAGTGGTGGATCTTCCCTCTTCAGGCAAATCTTTCTGGAATCACTCTCGTAGACACACCCAGAGGTGTGTTTCCATGGTGATTTTAAATCCCATCAAGTTGACAATGCCTAGTCTGTGGACAAGCATATACTTTGTGTGAGGTCACTGTGTCCAAGGATGTCTAAACAGCCATGGTCTAGGGACCAAACATACTAACGCCCCAGAAAGGCCGGCCCTTTGGATGCCTCCGTGATTCTCTGCAAGTCCAGGCAGGCAGTCCAATAGGCTCTCAGATCCAGGGAGAGAACATGATGCCAGGTTTGTAGACATGTGATCTCAGAAGCAGGGATCCTTCCAGAACCATAGGCAAATCCAGGGCTTGGCCAGCTTGGTTAGCATCGAAAGAATATGAATCAAGCCCATGGCAGAGGGCCAAATAAAGACAGCAACCTGTACACACGCTTTGGGGATGCTAAGTCTTTCCAAACTGAATTCAATTGCCTGGGAAGTACTGGATTCTGCTCATAGGCCTATCACAAGCAGTGCTGAGCTAGGCTCAGGATACTTTCTGGGGCATGGGACTGTCTTCTTTAATGCTGATTTTTAAACTGTGATAGCATCAGTGGCCCAGTAGCTATGAGAAAAATAAAAACTCGAATAACTCACCACAAACTAATTATTTGGATTAACACCAGGTGGCCTTATTTTCCAAGGGTGAGGCCAGCGCAGACTCCTGCTGTGTAGGAGATTCAGGCCTGGAAGAAAGGCCTTGACTTCCTGCCCTAGATGAGACCCATTATCTCCTCTGAGCCTGAGTCACAGATGGTGTGTGGGAGAACTGCAGGTGAGGCAGGCCAAATCTGGACAAGGTAGGACAACGCTATCTGGGCAAACAGGGGTGGGATTAATCCTCCCTCCCTCCCTCTCTCTCTCATTTTTATTTTATGTGCATGCTGTTTTGCCTGCATGTGCGTTTGTGCACCGCACGCATGCCTGTTGACCACGACTGCCGGAGCAGGGTCTCAGAATCCCTGGAACTGGAGTTACGGAGTTATGGAGCACTGCAAGCTGGGAGCTGGGAACCAAACTCAGGTCATCTGCACGAGCGTCAAGTGCTCTTAACTGTCGAGCCATCTCTCTAGCCCCTAATCAGGCCTCTGTAATTTCTGCACTTCTGATGTCTTGACATCTGTGGCCCTCTGCCTCCTTCATCAGGTCCCTGTGGAGCCCATATACTCGGAACCTCTGTGGTCTACCTTAAGCACCCCAGGGCCTGGTGCCAGACAAGCAGAGATAGCCCTGATCCCGGAGTCTGCTGAAATTATTCAAACTAGCTGATCCTGTCCTGTCCCACCTGATCTTCCTCCTACAGGAACCACAACAAAGCCTCTTAGCCACATTTCCCAGGACAAAACATTACTAAACAACAGGAACCAAGAAATCAGGCGTGAGACAACAGCAGATAGTGATCTCCAAGAGCCAGGAAGCAAACAGGCAATCTCTCCAGCTTCCTGCCTAGAGCAGTGGTCCTCAGCCTTCCTAATTCTGCACCCGTTTAACACAGTTCCTCATGTTGTGGTGACCCCCAGCCATAAATTTTTTTCCTTGCTACTTTATAACTGTAATTTTCCTACTGTCATAAATCATAATGTAAATTCTGTGGCTTTTGATGGTCTTAGGTGACCCCTGTAAAAGGGTCATTCAGACCTCAGAGGGGTCACGACCTACATGTTGAGAACCAATGGTCTAGAGCTCAGGCTGATGCAGGACGGGGGAAAACAGAAAAGTCTGGTGCTCTCACTATGTTGAGACAGGGATGGGACTCAAGAGAGGACAAGGAGACCAGAATCTGCAGAGTAGAATGTCAAGTGAGAGGGCTGCAGGGAAGGAGAGTTTGGGGGTCTCCAGAGCTCGCTCTGGTGTTCCACCCCGCTCAACACATTCAGTGCATGTGTAAGAGAAAATATCCTCCTAACGGCTGAGAGGGAGCAATGCCTAGGACTCACACAGGGAAGTCAGTAGCTATGAATAGACAAAGTTCCAGAATATATATGGAACACTGTACAAGTTTACAGCATCCAACCCAGGAAATGGACAATGGAGGGAGTCCTGTGAGATAACCCAACCTGTCAAAAACAAAACAAAACAAAACAAACCATTAGGGTGAGAGGTTGGGGATGTGACTCAGTTGGTAGATGCTTGCCTAGCATTCAGGAAGCCCTAGGTTTAACATCAGGTACTGAGTCATGCTGGGTATGGTGGTGCATGTCTGTACTCTCATTACCCAGAAGATGGGGGGGGGGCAATCAAAAGTCAAGGTCATCCTTGGCTATGTAGCCATTTTGAGTTTGAGGCCAACTTGAGCCACATGAGACTCTGTCTCAAAACAAACAGAAAATAAACATACAAACCAAAAAAAACCAAGGTGTAACAAAAATTTCAGAACTATGAAGTCTGAAAGAATTCATTTGACAAAAGTTCATTACAAAGTCTGAGAAGTTAAGTTCATCAATCTTCTCTCATGTCACATCTAATCTGTCCCCAATCCTGTTGAGTACACTTGCCCATTTTAAAGGTTTTTGTCTGTGAATTTTATTTCTACTTAAAAGTTTTATAAATGTTGATTTTTGTTAAAATACAGATGTTAATGTTCTTGTCAGCTAGACTTAGCATCCTTAACAGTTCTTTTTCATTTTCAAGTGATTAACCTCTTCTTTTCACTTAGATTCTCTTTTCCCACTTTTTGACTTGCTTGGTGATTTTAATTAATTAATTAATTAATTTTGAATGTTGAACTTTGAGTATTTTATCTTGTGTGCTAGCTGTGTTTTTGTACTCCTATAAATATTGCGAAGCAGGGCTGGAAAGATGGCTCAGTGGTGAAAAGCAGCTGTTGCCCTTCCAGATGACCAGATTCAGTTTCCAGCACCCACATGGTGGCTCACAACTCCAGCTCCGGATGACCAGACGCCCTTCTGACCTCCGTGGGCATCAGGAGTGCACGTGGCATTCATATGTAGATGTAGGCAGCACACCCATACACATTAAACAAACAAACAAATGAATGAATAAATGTAACAGCTCAAAATGCTACAAAAATTTTTGAGTGTGTGTGTGTGTGTGGTGTTTAAGCGATTGTCTCCAACACCGCTACGATAGTTGGAAATAATTTGATCCCTTAGGACTTGTGTTTAAGTGTGCGCATTAGTCATTTCTGTGTTATGGCGACCACAACATCAGACAGAAGCAACTTAAGGGGGAAGGATTTGTTTTGGTTCACAGGTGCAGAAGCTGCAGCTCATGCTCTTCTGGTTTTTGCACTTGAGCGTTCCACCCTGGCAGTGGGCAGCGAGGCAGTCAGGAAGCAGCGGGCATGACAGGATGGAGGGCTCTGCTGTGCCTTTCGGCTGCCCATTCCTAGAGACCCTACATCCTAAAATTTCCACAACTTCTAAAAATAGTGCTGCTCGCTGGAGACCAAGTGTTCAAAACAGGAGCCTCTGCGGCTTTTCAGAGTCAAGCCTTACGACGAATGAAAACATTTCCACTCAGGCGTGGCTTTGGAGGTTTTCTGTCCTTCTCCTGGTCCTCAGTGCTATCTCTGCAGCAGACTGAGCTGCTCTCAGAGGCAGTGAGCCTTCACAAGCCTAAATCTTACCATATTGGCTTTCTGTCTCTCAGGGAACACTGTTCCTCAGTTGCTTACTATTCAATATCATGAAAAACATCAACTTGTGTGTTTTGTACAACTTGTTGGCTCAGGGAGCAGGATAAATCTGTTCACTGCTAACTCATCCTGGTTAAAGCAGAGGTCCTAGCCCATTAATATTTAATTATTTTTAATTTATTGTATTATAAATTATACTTAATTTAACATGTGACTGGCTTTATTTCCTCCACATTGCTTTTTTTTTTTTCTTTCCTGCTGGCTTTGTTCTTTTTCCTGCCTCCATTTGTGTTATTTATTTGTGATTAATTTTATTTGTAAGTGTTTTTTAATTATCAACCTTAATTTTCTTCAGTGGTTGTTCCTAGGTTGACAATACATATATCCACCTTTTATCTGTATTGCAGCAGTGATAGAAGGTATGAAAGTTTATGATAATATATGTGCTATCTTCTTTTTGACATTTTACCTTAATGTTGGGAGTTGGCCTGGTGCTATGTATTTTAATGTTACTTACTGGCCCCCAAAATCTTGTACCTGCTCAGACAAGCACATTCTCACATATACCTGTCCTTAACTTTAAAGCTAATTGGTTAATAAAAAAATGCTGAAGCTTGGGATTTGGCAGAAGAAAGGGAGGTAGAGTTTGGGATTCACAGGCTGGGGTCGAGTGATCACGAGGAGAGAAGGAGGAAGAGACAGGATGGGAGGAGATGAAAACGGACCTGGCCATGAATTAGTTCAGGAAAGGGGCATACAGCTGGATCGGTGTGGATGGAGAAAATGGAGAACATTAAAGATTATTTTGGGACCATGGATGGGAGGTAGCTCTAGATTGGGGCTGAGAGGTAAAGTTAGTTCAGAGGGTTACTATCTACAGTGCCCCAGGTAAAGGCTATTTCATAAAATACAGCAGGTATCTGTGTCTTTATTTGATTGATAGCCGGTTAGAAAATCCTGCCGTAATAATTATAGCCTAATAATAAACATCTATTAGGCTATTACCTTTTAAATTTACCACGACACCTTAATTTTATTTTATTTTTATTTTTGCAGATTATAAAATGTACTGACATTCTGTATCATCAGCTAGTCAATTGTCCCACAGTACAATCCAGGATAAGTACAGTGGTTCATTTCGTATTATCTCAGTGTCTATTGTGTGCACGCTCTTCCTTGATTGCATTCAAATTCACTTTGGTATCTTTCTACCCAAAGAATTAGAATTTAAATTTCAATACTTCTTATAAATCAGATCTGCACCAAGTTAACTTGCCCAGATTTTATTTGTCTGAAATCTGATTACTTTGCCTCCATTTATTTTAGAATATGTTTTCCTGAGTATAGAAATTTAGATAGATGATCTCTCCCACCCCTACCATTCCGTTTTTTCCAGCTTGTATTGTCTGGAAATTGTGTTGCTGATCTTTGTCTATACATGTTTCTGTCTTTGGTCTAGCTTCAAAGACACCCTCTTTTATTTTGGTATTAGCAATTTGGCAGTCATGTATCTAGGGTTTTTTAAAGTATTTGTACTGTTTGGGTCCTCATTAACTCTTACGCCCATAGCTTCATGTCTTTTATCATTTAAAAAACTATTTCACAAAGATGTGCTCAAATACTTACTCATTTCGACCTTTCTCGCTAGTCCCTGTAGTCACGTGTACTTTAGACCATTTGATATTGTCCCGTAGCTTTGAATCCTTTGATCTCACACGAACTTTTCTCTTTGTATTTTAGTTTGGATCCTGTCTGTTGACTCTTATTCACCGTGGCTGATACATTTTTTTCTCAGCCATGTTTTCTCCACTGAGAGCCCCATTGGAGAAAAAGCTCGTATCTGGTATCATTGTTTTAGTGTTTAGCAGAATTACATCCTTTCTGTCTCCCTCAGTCCTTCATACACTCCTACTTCATCTTCTGGCTTTCACAGGCCCTCAAGTTACACTAAAGGTTCTCTCTGAGAGTTCGAATGTCTGAACAATAGTTGATCATGAGCATCACCTATTTATAATAGGTTGCTTCCTCTTGCAAAAAAAAAATTATTTTGGCTCATGATTTTTTTTTTAATCGATAACCATATGGAAGAATAACATAGACTGGGATAAACAGTGTTTATATTTCATAAAGCTTTGGAGGTCTGTGTGGAAGCTTGTCACATACTCACTTATGTATGTTTTTCTGAGAAGAGAAATTTAGATATATGGCCTTTCCCACCCCCCAATTACCATTCCACTTATACTCGAGAGTATTAAGGATGGCGAGGCAGAACACCCCCACAATAGTACTCATAGATGAATACCAAGAGCCATAGAAGCCTTAGACCCAAGGCAAGCCAGTCCTCTGAGGCTCAGAAAACCTGTGGGACAGATGGAGTCTCGGCTACTTGCACCTTTCTCTGTATCACAGCTGAGGAGGCCCGAAGGACCCCACTCTGGCCACTCCTCAGCACTCCACTGTGCTTTATAGCCCAGAACGTGGGTTGGAGCTTCAATGTTATGGAGCGTTCTATTCTGGGAGGGTGAGGACAAAGCCCAGCTTCCTTCAGACAGCTTTTCTTTAGAGTGTCTCACTTTTGACACATTTAACCTGAGAATTGAAGGGGCCTGCTCAGGATAACTGTGTTAGCCAGTCATCTGGGGCTGGAAACGCGTGCTTGAAAATAGAATCATTTGTTTTCCTGTCAGGTCAGCAGCTGTGATGAGGAGGTGGGGACTGCGGCCCTCTAGTCAAGACCTGATCTGGTTTGGGCTTCCTATTCTAACAGTGGGATGCCACTGATTTTTCTTGGGGTGTCTGCTCCCCACTCAACCTCAGTCCTTACATCATGGGGTTGGGGAGTGTTTGCTCCCTGCCCTTCTCCTCAGCTTTAGAGTATTACTGCTCACTTAGGGCTGTGGCAAGGCAGCACATGATCTCTATTGTCCCGGAGTGGCCTCCATCTTACTGGAAGTGTGTAGTCAGGCCTTTGGGTGGGAAGAAGCTTCATTAGTGTTCTCGCCTTTCTCACAGTGGTAGCTAAACTGTGCTTTCTGCCCGTCGTTGCCCTCAAACCCTTGGCCTCTTCCCAGGCAGTCTCGTCTCTGTATTGGGGTGAGAATTTAGAGCCAAAGGGAGGAAGGTTTTGCTTCCTTTCTATTTCCTGTGGTAGTGGTCCCTAGAGAGGACTTTCTATCCTCAAAAAAGAAAAGGTTCTTTCTTCCTTCTCATCTGCAAGGAGCCCAGACCTGGGTTCACTGTTTCTCCCATAGTGGCTTTGCTTCATGGCAGGAAGGGACTCAAGGGCCTTAGCGGCTTTGTGACCATCACCTCCAGCATCCACCACCTTCTCCCCTCCAGTGTCAGTATTACCATTTGACTGTGAAATGTCCCCTACAGACTCATGTGTCTGAATATGTGGTCCACACCTATGGGAGGGGCTTGATAGGTGAGCAAAACATCTAGCCTGAGCCAAAGATGTAACTGCTGCCTCAAATCCCTGTTGGCACGGGCAGGGATGGGTCCAACTATCCCTTCCTTCCCAACAAGAATGGACTGTTGACCCTTAAACCAGCATCCAAAATAAACCATTCTTCAAGTTGTTTCTGTCAGACGTTCTGTCATGAAAACATAGTGAGGCGCTCTCCTAAGCCCCCAGCTCCATCTTTGAGGCTTACGAAGAAGAGCTTGCCGTTGCCGGTGTCTAGAGCCCCCAGCCACTCCATGCTAACATGCCGGCTCATCTTTACCCTCTAAGGAGTTGTTGACATTTTAGCATGCTCCTGCTTTGCTTGTTGGTGGCCTCGCCTTCCTCTCATGCCCTGTGGGAAGAGAGGCTGCAAGTGTGTCCTGCCCCGCTTCTGAGGCCTTGTTCCTCTCCGGAATTCGGTTTATTGGGAAGCTTTGGGGCTGCAGTTTTCTCAGACTCTCCATAAAATTTTATCTGGCTTTTGCTCCCTGTTAGAATGGGAACAACATTCTTTTTAGCTTTCGTCCCCTCTGGGCAGCTGGATTCCTTTTTGATAGGAATCCTATTATACATGTGGGGGACTAGGTTCTCAGGGGTTACGCTCCTCCTCAGGAGGGTGATTAAAATCGGGACTCTGGGACTCCCAGGCCTCAGGACCCCTGCCAGGTAATACTGCAACGGAGAGGGAAAGGACAGAAATAGTTGCGTAGGGGTAGGGGGTGAGTCTCGAAGACTTACCGCTTTCAGAGTACCACTGCTGTCATCACCCACCACCCACAAGCCTGCCTGGGTGACTTTCTGGAACACCCCAGGTCAGGACTCACCCCTACGCCGAGGAAGGAGGACTGTGGGAGAAAAGCTGCTGCAGCTTCACACCGAGTGAGAACTGAGGCCAACATGTTACTCTCAGGCGCTCGCTGTCCACTGTCTGTGCTCTAAGTGGGGCCGGCACTCCCAGACTCCCTCCACACACATCACTGACAGTGCACAAGCCTGATCTACCAGGGATTTCTCCAACACGTAACTCCCTTCTGCGACAGTGTTTGAGCTCTTTCTTCCAAACAGTTGCTCTCCACATGACCACCCTCTCACATAGCTTTGCCTGCTGAAGCTGAGGCCGGAGAAAAAGTGTATGCATGTGTCCATCCAAAGACTAGCAGCTGTGTGCATCATGGTTGTGGAATGAAGGATGAGTTGGGGCGTGGATTAAGTACCCAGCAAAGGTAGGAGGTAACTTAGAAGGTACTCACAAAGGAAGCTAGGCAGACACAGCGGGACTGAGACCTTTTGAAGGTGTTAGATCAAACCCATGTGCAGTATTAATGCTCAGGCAAGGCCCAAGTATCTACCAGGGAGAGGAATTAGCCAGTAGGGTAATAATGCCAGCACACACTGAGACATCGTATTGCACAGCTGATGCCCAGGCATCCTTGCTTGACCAGCACAGCTGCCCTATGACCCAGGCCACATAAGACCAGGCACCGAGCAGTATCGCGTCTTGTCTAGCCACCCAGTAAGTATACCGCAGAGAAGAATTTGAACCTATCCTGGCTGCTCCAAGGCCACATTCCATCCTTTTCATATTGCGTTATATAGCACTGGAGAGGAATGCTTTTCCAGGCTAACTATATGGGGGGGGGCACGTGGTGGTAGGGTCCCATGCTGAAGACTGAGTCAAAGGAAAGTAAGGGCAGCTGTGTGGTATGCCTCGAGGGTTTGGTTTGGGGAAGGTCTTATGCTAGAGTGAATGAAATTTCTAATGTTAAGAATTCAGTATTGCTGTATTTTGTGCCCAATGTCATTTTAAAATTCGATTTTTAAGTTTTTGGTTATTACTTACGGGGAGGGGGCCAGAGGGGTACCCGATCACCTGGAGCTGGAGTTACAGGCAGCTGTGGGCTGCCTGACGTGGGTGCTGGGAATTGAACTCCAGTCTTCTGCATCAACAGTATGTGACTTTAACCACTGAGCTATCTCTCCAGCCCCCAAAATGCTTTTTTTTTAAAACAGAGTCTCATGTAGCTCAGGCTGGCCCTGAAATCCCCTATAAAGCTGAGGATAACCTTAATTTATGATTAAAAGCATGTGCTACTATGCTTGATTTATGCACTGTGGTGGGGTAGAGCTTCATGCATGCTAAGTAAGCATGCTATCAGCTTAGTAAATTCCCAGTCCCCCCCCCGCAAAAAAAAAAAAAAAAGGAAATATTGGATTTCTTTCATGTTAGCAGCATGGGATTTAAATATGTTAAGGACTGGGTTAAAATTCTGACTCCATCAATTATCAGCAAAGAGCACTATGGAACTTTTGGTTTTAGTTTTTAGCTTTTCTGGACGTTGTTTTCTCTGTTGGGAAAAAAATGAAAACATGGTACTTAGCCACAAGGTCTGCTGAGAGGATGACGTGAAGTAAGGAAGACAGAGTACCTCCCACAATGTCTACTCCAAGAATCACCAATTTGTCTCTATAGTCACCAAATACTGACTGAGAAACTAGGAAGTGTTACTTTGCCAGGGGTTCATAAAAAAAAACAAACACAAAAACAAAGATTTCACTATTACAGACTTCATGTGCCAGAGCAGGAAATGAAGAGCAGAAGAGCCGTGCTTTGCAGAATCCTGATACAAAGGGTGAGGAGGGAGTATAAGGGAAGAGCCCAAATTTTTCATCGGGGCCTGAGAAGGCCTCTCTTATGAGGCGATGTTTGAGTTGGGGTCTGAAGCAAGCAACAGAGGTCTCTTGGTGGTGGGGGGAGGGTGGATCTGGAAGAAGACAGAGGAGTGAAGAAGGGAGTTCTTGAGTCTGTAGCATGCTGGGAAAGCTGGAGAGCAGGAACCAGGGGTGCGAGCGGGCTATGAAGAGTGGAAAAAGATGAAGAGGTTGGGCTGGCGGTCGGGAGAGGCTCTCGGCAGACAGTATGGCTTTGAGGCAGGCTGAGGCCCTGAGATGGGAGCCATGACATGTGTAGGTAGGTGGAGCAGGCCCGATACTACTTTTGTCCTGGCTGCCACGTTGGGTATAAACTGCAGAGAGGGACGGGTATAGTAATCTAGGGAAGTTATCAGGATGTATTTGTAATGTAAGGAAATGATGGATATGAGGCGAGAAGAGACCAGATCCAGCGTGGAATGGGCCTGACCAATGCTTGATGGATGGAACGTGGCATACAAGGGGATGAGCAAGGAGGCAGACTCAGTGTTTACCAGAAAGACTGAGAAAAGCAAGTTTGGAGAAGAATGAGCTTTATCAGTTTGGGGTGTTATGCTTGATGCCCAAGAGAAAGGAGAAACATATAGATAAATATGGGGATCTGGCAGGCAGGCAGAGATTGGAGCCAGAAATAAAAACAGACAGGTGAAAGCTGTGTGTGGCGGCGCACGCCTGTAATCCCAGCCCTCTGGGAGGCAGGGGCAGGCTGATCTCTGGGAGGTCGAGAGCAGCCTGTTCTAAAAGGTGAGTCCAGGACAGCCAAGGCTACACAGAGAAACCCTGTCACAATAAATAAACAAAACAAAACAAAACAAAAAACAGAGGTGGGGCCGTGAATAGGATTTACCTCTTTCTGGTGATGCCCATGCTTTGTGCTTAATGGTCCACAGAGAGTTACTTACGTAAGACAATCTGCGGCCTGCCACGCTCCAGTTGGCTGAGTAAATAAGGGCTCCTGAAGATTAAGGCACTTCAGAGAAGAGGTAGCGCAGACAACTAATAACAACCAGCTGTCTGTCTGTCCCTTCCCCCACCCCAGGGGATGGGGGAAGCAGAAGGAAGATAGTGAGAGTCAAACTCATAACATCAGGGCTACAGAGTGGTCGGTGGGGGTGCAGGTAGAAGTGGGTGGGCATAGTCCTCAGGGTGGAGGGGACAGCGGGTGGGCCTCCCAGTGCTTCCCGGACTGTTCGGAGGGCCCACTTCCCTGAATGTTTCCGCAGGGGATTGGCCAGTAACTGTGGAGACTATTTGATTTTCAGCTCAAATCCTAAAACTCCAACTTGGAGGGTTTTTTGTTTTTGTTTTTGTTTTTTTAAGGCAACTGTATTCCTACACCAGCTCCATTATTCAGTACAGGTTTATGGCTCCCTGAAGGAAGCCTTTCTTGGGTCAGAAACTCTATCAGTCCATAAGGGAGGGTCCATGATGATTACTTTTATGTGTCAACTTGACAGGGCCATGGAATGCCCAGATGATTGGTAGGACATTGTTACTGGTTGTGTCTTTGGGGTATTTCAAGGAGAGGACAGCAGACTGTATCAACAGACTGAGCAAAGACCACTGTCACCAACACGGGTTCCACTAACTGAGAGATCCAGTCAAATAAAAGAAAGTTGAATGGCACGATGCTCTTCTTCAGGACATTCATCTCCTTTCTTGGATATCAGATTTCTTGATTCTTGGGGCTTTGGACTCTTAAGACATACCCCCAAATCCTTTCCCGCTCCTGCTCTTCCCCACACCCCAGCCTTTTGTTCCAGTTCCCAGACGTTTACATGCAGAACCACACCAGCTTTCCTGCTTCCCTAGCTTGCAGACGACACATTCTGGGGCTTTGCTGCCTTCAGAGTTCCAGGATCTAGTTCAGGACACAAGACAGCTCCCCATGTCCAGCTATGTATATCCCATTGGTTCTGTTTGTCCAGAGACCCCTGAGACAGTCAATGGTCTATCGAGGTGGAAACTTTAAGCAGCCAAGATGAAAGTAAACACTGCCATCAGCATTTAAAACTGTCCAAAGGGTACACCTATGGAATAGATCGTAATGAAATAAAAACAGAACCAATTAAATTAAATAAGAATATCTGCCAAGTCATAGGCATAGTAAAACAGATAAGAATTTTACCCCGTCAGCGGCTCCCTGAGAGCTGTGCAGAGGAGGCATAATGTGACAAAAGCATCCCCTCTCTAAGCTACTCACGACAGAACAGAGGATGCCACCTTTGTCGGTCCAAGGAAAGGCTGAGATATAAGAAGCATCAAATGCATGGTTCTCAGGCACTCTCTTACATAATAACTGTCTTTTGTACAAGTCGGCTGCAGGGTTTGGGAGGTGGCTGTGTAGGTAAGGTGCTTGTAGAACTAGCATGAAATCTGAGTTTGATCCCCAGCACTTGTGTTAAAAAAAAAAAAAAAGAAGCTAGCACAGTGTATGCTTCTCATCCCAGTAGTTTCAGAACTAGGAGGTAGAGACAGGAAGATCCCTGGGGCCTGCAGAACAACTAGCTGAGCTGAATCAACTCTCTTAAAAAGTAAGGGCTGGAGAGCAATTGGGGCAGAGAGCTGACATTGATATTTGGCTTCGACATGCAGGCATATACATGTTTACATCCTCCTGTGACATATATATACACACACATACTCACACATGCACACACGTGCACGCACACATCCCAGAAATCCCCCGAAAACAATCACACAAAAATAATAACAACAACAAAAAACAAAACAAAACAAAAAAAAAAACAACACCTGTATAGAGCTCTAACTACATCCGTTCCTAGAGATTCACCGTGGTGGCCTGGGATTTGGCCTTGTAGCAAGTACTTCAGGTGATTCCATTGGAATGATCATGGACCACACCTGAAGAAATGCCGGGATGGTTGAGAAAGTCTCAGTCGAGGAGGCTGAGGCTTAGGGCAGAGTTTCAGTACTGGGGAGTTGACTTTATGACAGCAGAAACTGAATCCCAGCTCTGTCTGCAGCTCGGTAAGGTAGCAGTAAGATCAGTTGCTAGGTGAATCTGGGACGTGCTCTACCTGTGTCGACCAAGCATTGGCTCCATGTACACAAGCCCCCTCCCAGCCTCCTGAAATGGCAAGCAGGACATGGAAGAACAAAGAAGTGGAACTAACAGTATGGGACGTCACCTAGGAAAAGTACAAAATTTGCTGCTAAGCTACATGGGATAGCAACATAAATTGTGAGTGGTGTGTGTGTGTGTGTGTCTGTGTGTGTGTATGCAAGTGTTTTAACCATGGCTATTTGATATAGAAGCACTTTTTCCTAAAGATGAATTCATTAATCTGTGGTACGATTTGGCTGGGTATAAAACAATTGTTTCACAAGCATAAGTCAAGTTACACGAAGGAGGCCTTATTTGTGTGTGCGAACACCCAGATAGACCCATCATGTCTGTGTATGTCAACAGAGTACTTCAGAAAAAGTGAGTAATGGGACAGACAGTGTGTGTCATGCAGAGAGAGAATAATGACACAGCTTAGACAAGACAGTGAGAGTTGGTGCATGTCCAACCTGTGTCTTGGATAGGCTCATTCTGCCGAGATGCTAATTTCCTCCCCTGATTGGGAGAGTAATGTATCACTATGGACAGGTATCCAAATAAATGTAGAAACCATGACAAAAAATGGAAAATTCTTTTCTTTAGGCTGTGTTATGTGGGCCCTGATACGAGTCTTGAAATCATTAAAGCATCATGCTGTCTGGCATAGGCATTGTTTGATTTCATGCTTTCATGATGTTTGAAATGAATAAGAGACTTTGCTTTACCATATTTACAAGATTAGTCTGTTAATTCACAAAAGTACGTAATTGCTGAGGGTAATTTTCCCTGTTAAATCTGGAACAACAGAAATATCAATTGCCTCTGAGACTCTGACATGTTCAATTTGTGGTTGTAGTTTATATGTCTCAAGAAATGTAACTAATTAAAAAGCAAGTTAAACTTAAGTTAGAACCAATAGAATGATTTCTTAATTTTTTTCCGGGGCTGGAAAGATGAGTCAGCATTTAAGATCATGCACCGCTCCTGCAGAGGATCCAAGTTTGGTTCCAGCATCCATACTGGGCAGCTCACAACTGCCTGTAACTACAGCTCCAGGAAATCCAACGCCCTCTTCTGGACTCACAGGCACCTGCACTCACATGTACAGACCCATACGTGACTCCCACATGCAAACTCATTATTTTTTTCCAAAGGAAATCCAAACTCTTTACAATTCCTTTTTTTTTAAATTATGTATTTTTATTTTATGTGCATTGGTGTTTTGCCTGCATATATGTCTGTGTTAGGGTGTTGGATGCCCTGGAACTGAAGTTACAGACAGTTATGATTTGCCATGTGGGTGCTGGGAATTGAACCCAGGTCCTCTGGAAGAGTAGTTAGTGCTCTTAACTACTGAACCATCTCTCCAGCCCCTACAATCCCTTTTAATTGCTAGATTTGTAAGTAGAATAAGATAATTTGCAGGTTGAACATAAAGGGTTAGGGAAGAGTACTTTATATATATATGATGAACTTAAAGAGTGGTTAAGGAAGAGTACTTTTAAAAAGTTTATATATATATATAATTATATATATATATATATATATAATTAGATATTTTGAAAGTGGGTTGTGTATACACGTTTTCCATGAACAAAAGCATCCTTTCCTCACATGAAAAGAAATAACCACATCCTTTTTAGCTCTTGCAGAACTGCTCTAGGTCCTTGACATTATTTTTCATATTAATTTCTGCCAATTCTGAAACAAAAGAGACAGACTATTATTTCCTATTGCATTTGTGAGTATAAATGCTCATACTTCTAAGCTCATACTTCAATGAGCTTGGACATTTTAAAAACTTCGAATTGGACATTCCTGGTTGTCTTGAGGTTTTTGCTGAAGTTTCAAAATTGAAACAAGTAGATGAAAATTTTGAACACATTCTAAAAAGTCAGTACCTTTCTTGGGCCAACAAAGAGAGAGCAAGGCTCAGGAAGGAAGGAGGATGATCCGACAAGAAAGTCAGTAGAAGTAGGAATGCCATAGCTCCTCTACTCTGCACAGGGTGACCCCTTCCAACAAGTCAGGTGTAAAGATTGTCAAGAATGACACGTTTAGAAAATGGCAAAAACATTTTACATCCAAAGTGAGGAGACTGACATTTTCTTATCTGACTAGTTGATGAGAAAAGAGAGGGGGAAAGATGCTATATCCATTCCACCAGGGATGCTCCAAGGGCTTTATGGAATACAGGGCTACACCTGCTACAACAGCAGAGCCACAGACATAGAAAGAGTTGCAATATTGTTCAGGGGTGATTGTTTATAATTACTGTGAAAGGCTATGACTGCTGAGGCAATAAGGGAATGAGAAAGATAAAGGGCCAGACTCTCCCTTGGGCACTGAGCAGTTATTAAAGCACTGTTAAAATCACTATCCGTGCTAATAATAAGGTATTGTAAGTTCTTACTCTAAGCATTTCTGCTGATGTTCATTTTCCTGTAAATAAGCAGAGACTTTGAGGGATGGTGCAATATGACTCCCTAATTGGCTTTCCCTACTGTCTTGGCAGAAGGATAGTCAGTCAAATACCTAGGGAGACTACCCTTATGCTAGCACCTTATGGGAGCCATTTTGAACATTCCATACACAGCTGGAGGAAACTACACAAGGATCACAGCTCTTTGCTGTGGCTCCTTAAGGTACCCTCCAGGCAGGACTGTTTCAGACAGTTCGTGCCGGGTGTCACGCTATCACAAGTAAACTCCAGAAGACCTGGAATAATTTCTGTCCAGGTCCGAAGGAGAGCAAAAGGACTGCTGAGAATCCTGCAAGAGGGATGATGTCATGATTGGTGTAAGCACAAACCTTCATTTGCGGAGAAGGTTTGCAGTAATTGGTACAAACTCAAATCTTTTTTTTTTTTTTTTTTTTTTTTTTGCAAAGTCACCCTTGATTGGTGCAAACGCCACTGGAAGCTACTTTTCTGTGCTGCTGCCACTAATATTGCAACATCAGGCCCATTAAAAGGCTTTCCTTGTGTAGGATTTTCTTGCCTGTGACTAGCAGGGTGGTGCATTTGAACTGGTAACATAGCAAGACAACACAGCTGTGGGAGTGGAAACAATGTAGCAGAGACCCTCCAACAACCTGCCTTAAAGAACTGAAGTTTCCACCGGAAAACCGCAGCTGGGGAGGGAAGGAACAGAAGAGGATCTTGTCTCTCAGGAAGAGATTCTACACAGTTCTGACCGCTTATCTCAAAGAGAACTCAACATAGGCTTACCTCATAGCTCTTGCTTCAAAATTACTATGAAATTGTAGCACTGCTACGGTAAGGGAGAAAGTTTAAGACCTTTCCATTCCCTAGTCCTGATCAAACTAAATACATTCATTTTTTTTACTTCATCAATTTTTGTTTCTCAACGTCCACATTTTTAAAAGATTTATTTTTATTTATATGACTGTGATCGTGTATGCCACATGTATGCAAGTTCCCAAGAGGGCCAGAAGAGGGCGCCAGATCCTCCTATAACTGTCAGAGTGACAGTTATAAGCAGTCATGAGCTGTTTGCAATGTGTGGGAATTGAAAACCAGCCTTTGGAAAGGTAGCAAGCCACTGAGCCATCTCCCTAGCCCTATTTTCTAATTTCTTTTAAAACACACAGTAACTAAGGCAGTTGGGCTATAGATCAAATAGCCTGGCTAAATGGTCGTCTGGGCATATGATCAGGAAGTTGAGATTTTGCTGGGCAGAGCTCTCATCCTGTCGATTTTCTGTATAGCCTGGTTAGGGATTTGTGTGTTTTAAACATTGATTTAATTTTAATTTCTTTGTCTGAGGCGTAAAAGCCATTTGGACTCACTTTGGCACTCCATCATCATTGGCTACTTGTCCCCATTGTCAGAAGCATGGGCAGCCATGAGGTACTGCCATTGTTGTGGTGCAGATGAAAGGTTCCCAGGGCTCAGGTACTTTGGAAGCTTCTCTACATGCATTGGAATGTGAATCTTTTCTTGGAGATCTCTATTATGTGCGTAGGCATCAGGAATATTGAATTCTGCACTATCGTGGTGACCAACTGGCCTTCTATGCTAAGTTAATGTAACATTCCACGCGTCCTAAGTCTGCATCTATAATGGTTGGTGTGGCAGTTTGAATGAGAACGGTCCCCAGAAGCTCATTGATTTGAATACTAGCTCACCAGGGGGTGGCGCTATTTGAGAAGGATTAGGAGGTGTGGCCGAGTTGGAGGAAGTGTGTCCCTGTGGGGGAGGGGGAGGCTTTGAGGTTTCCAAAGCCCATTCCATGCCCAGCGTCTCTTCCTGCTACCTGAGGATCTGAGGATCTGAGGCTCTCCAGCAGCACGTCTGCCTGAATGTTGCCATGCTCCCTGCCGTGATGATAACGGACTAAATCTCTGAAGCTGTAATTCAGTCCCAGTTAAATGCTTTTCTTTATAAGAGCTGCTGTGATCATGTAAGTGAATAGAGTGTTAACAAAGGTGTCAGAAGGTCTGGTTCATCACATTCCATAGTGTCAAAGGAAGCATAAACAGAACAGAGTCATCGAGGGCTAGACGGCACACCAAAAGCTTGCCCAGGAGGTGCACACAGTGGCTGGACCCCACACTTGGAGCTACCTCTCATCCTTGGAGTTGAGACTTTCTGGGACGCATAATTGGGGTAGTTGGCCCACTGGTACAAGGGATTTGTATTCAGCGCCGACCCTTGATTCAACCACCCAAATGGGCCTCCAGCATGAAACAGCGCGGGATAGAAGTTAGTCAGCCCCTAGAGCTCCTGAAAACGAAGCTAAGGTGCCAGCGCTTGTTTCATTTCTGCTTTGTAAAACTCTACAGGCTAAGTTGCCCTTCTAGGCATAACTAATTTAAAGTGGAGGCATTTTTAGGATGGATTCTGGACTCGGAATCTGTTGCCTTCCTTTGTATGGGTGCTACCTGGAGGAACTGCCGACTCAGAGTCAATCTCCCAGTCAGGCCTCACTGAAATGTGACTCTTCTGATGCTGCAGAAGAGATGGCAACATGGCTTGCAAGAAAGGACGCAGATGGTCTTCATTTGTTTCACTCTCTCAGAGATATAATTTGGATTTAACTATCTGTTCATAGACTTGATAAATCTGTACGGCCTTACTTTATAAACGAAGGCACACTTAAATTCTCAAAATCCATTAAAATGACTATTTTGTTTGTGTCTATGCACTATCTTCCAGAAAACATTGAAATGTTTCCAATACATCATCAAGAGCTATCTAATCTTCTAAAGTAACTGTTTCTGAGAAACAATAACCATTTACAATAACAAAAAGATACTGTTTGCTTACATAAAAAACATTTGTTGAGTCATATGATAAGAGTTTGTTACATTACAAAATTTTGTATTGGCTACATGGATTGACAAGGACATTCACTAAAAAAATTAAAGAAATTAATTTTCCATTCATTATTTTTCCCAAATAGTCAAGGATAATAGAAAACAGGAGGACATAAAAATGCTTTAGTTGGCCAAAATATATATATTTTTTATTTTTTCAAATTTATTTATTTATTTTTAAATATATTATTTTAGATGATATGAGAAACAACTATATGAAGAAACCAAACATACTTGTTTTGTAACATTTTCTTAATATATGGAGGTTGCCAAGCATTATTTTACTGAGATATAGAAGTATCTCAAAACATAATTATAGAAATAAAAATTAAATAGCTCTAAATGATGCACATTAAAAATCCTTTCATTAGATTGTTGCCAGAGGCTTCTTTTTCAGAAACACATACACACACAAATATCTATCTATCTATATATATACATATATATATATATTTGTTAAAGATTCTAATAAGGCAGAAGCTCCTACAGTCTCATGGATGCATATAGTACTCAAACAACTTAATGCCAGCTGGAGAAATGGCTTGGTGGTTAAGCACACTTGCTGTTCTTCCGCAGGACCTGAGTTAGATTCCAGCACCTATATTAGGCAACACTCAGCTACTCATAACTCTAGCTCCAAATGATCTGATGCCCTTTTCTTGGCCTCTGTGGGCACACACACACATGCACACACAAATATACATAAGTAAAAATATAAAAACAATTTTTAAAAAATCTTCACGTTAAATCTCTTTTTCATGATGAGATCACACAAGATGGCAAATCCCTCCAAAGAGTAACAAGACCTAGGAAAGCTTAATATCATTTAATATGAGCATAGACAGAAGCATTACAGACAGAGTATTATATCTCTAGGCCTTATCGAGAAAAGAAAAAACTAACATATTGTATTTAAACGGCAATTAAACGGTTGTTAAAATGTGATTTCATAAAATGCTTAAACTGCTTTTTGTTAGACAAACTTAAAATGTAAATTTAAGAGATAAATGACTAAAATAAATCAGAGAATTGGCTCTGTGAGTAGAAGTACTTTTTGTGTATCTTCTGGGCTTTGCTCCATATACATTGTTTTTTTCATGAAATTTTTTTCTGTGACTACTTCATAGCTTTGATTAAATAGGTACTCACATATGTGATATATTATGGTCATTAGTCATTGATAATTCTTGCTGATGACGTGGCAACAGAGGTACCCTTCTTCACCATCAGTGGGGGTGCAAGCTCATATGGCTATCATGGAAATCAGTTTTCAGATTTCTAAAAAGAAATTAAAAATAGAACTATCATGTGACCCAGTTATGTCACTCCTAGCCTCCAAAGAACTCCATAGGCTACCATAGAGATATTTGTACCTATGTCTATTGTTGCTTTAGTCACTATAGCAAAGAATTGGAATCAACCTAATTGTTCAACAGTGGATTAACAGGTATGAAAGCTATTCAGCTTTAAAGAAAAATGTAATAAAAATTTATAGGAGAATGGATGACTTATTTTTAGGAAAATGGATACTACTAAACAAGGTCATATAATTTCAGAAAAGAGCATGTTCTTCCTCATATACAGAGTCTAGTCAATAATATATCTATCTCCATATGTAAATAAATGTACTTGCGGATACAGTCTAAGACATTGAAAAGAAAACAAAAGAAGCTTAGTATCAAGGGGTGGGAAAGAACTGGAGGCAAGCAGTGAACATGAGCTATGAAAGAGGATCTAAGGCTGACCATTTTTCCAGTTTTAATTCTGTCATGGATTTTCTGTTCTTGGTGGTGGATAAATGTATAAATACATATTCAACAATGAAAGTATAGAATCTAACATGAAGCTTCACAGCTTCCATTGTGAATGGCTGCTCTAACTGTAAAAAAAAAAAATTCATGAGCTGTACAGTCTTTGGCTTACTTTCTATGTGTGATGGTCTTGTTATTTACAATGTTATTTTTAAAATAATGCTTAAAATACAAATAGAAAGAGAATGATCTCTGTAGGCAAAGTTCAGTGAAATCACCGACCTAGACACTTTGTGGGTAGAAAAACAGTTGATTGGGAACAAATGTCCAAGCTGTCTCTTTGGAATAGAGAGCAGAAGCTTGGTGGGCAACCAAGCAGCTTTTATATGATGGTCAGCAGAGACAGGGTGGGTCTTTGAGCTGATGCAGGCTGTTCAGATTAATTGAGAGCTAGGTGCACTTTCCCAGAGGATAATGTGTGGAGAAAGGAAATAGTGGCTTTTCTGACAAACCAAAACTTTACCATGAAGTTTCTGAGGAATGCTGAGTTTAGGTTTCTGCTGGTTTACTTGGTAATAACCCAGCCTGTGTTGGGCCTGGTCCCTTAGGACATTGTCAGAAGCACTGCCATGTTGGGGCCTGCTACATGACCTAACAATCTCCAAGTAAATTCAGACTGGGAATCTCTCTTCAAGACCCTCAGTTGCTTCCATTTGGCCAAGAAAAGGAGACTTTAATGCTATCTCCCTGAGAGCCTACCATCGGTGTGAGATCAGATCAACTGGGAACCAAACCAAAATACAAAACAGTTAATCAATGTTGTCTTCAGAGGAGGCTAAAGAAGAAATTGTCGCTATCAAGTGGCACTTGTGCTCTCCCTTAGAAATTTTACTACAGCAGACACCTTACGGAGAGAGCTCTTCTGCGCAGTTGCCGGACATCAGCCACACTCCTTGTCGCTTCAGCTTCCACCACATTTCTCTCGTTCTCTTTGTCTCAGGCACAGCAGATCTCAGGGACGCTCCGCACCATCCAGTGTCAACGTCCCAGCACCTCAGATCCCCCAAGATGGATGAACCAACAAAGAAAGGGCGGGGATTAAAGCTGAATCATCGACCCTAAACACTGGGCCCCAAAGAATGAACATTTCTCTAGAAATCCCATATTGGAGAGGGAAAGGCTGAAGCCCTGGGGTCAGAGGGAAGCTTAGCTCCCAGGAAGAGATTCCACACAGCTCTGACAGCCCGTCTCACAGATGGATCAACATTGCACACTCATTTGCTCGCCAGTGTGCCTAACTTACTTTCTTTAAGAAAGGAAAAAGTTGAGGACCTCTGCCCTATGGTTTATTTATGTATTTATCTTAGAGAATAATTAATTAATTAATGAGTGCCCTGTCTACATGTACACCTGCAGGCCAGAAGAGGGTGCCAGATCTCATTGTAAATGGTTGGCCACCACGTGATTGCTGGGATTTGAATTCAGGACCTTTGGAAAAGCAGCTAGTGCTCTTAACTCTGAGCTAGCTCCTCCAGCCATGTGTTTTTGTTTTTGTTTTTGTTTTTCTTCTTTTTGTCTGAGCTTGACTCAAAATAGAGTTATCTGAGAAGAGGGAATTACAACTGGGAAAATGGAGAACATCTCCCTAAGACGGGCCTGTAGGCAAGCCTGTGGACCATGTTCATAACTGGTGGCTGAGGTAGGGAGGCCCAGCCTATTGATGGTAGTCTTTGGGGTGTATAAGAAAGCAGGCTGAGCAAGCCACGGAGAAAAAGACAGAAAGCAGTGTTCCTCCGTGTCACCAGAGGCAGCTGTCCACCTAGTCTGTCTGTTCAATATGGCTGCACATGAGGCTCTTGAACTGCGGGAATCGGGGTTAGGCATGAGTCTGGATGGTGCTAAGGGGTTGGATCAGCCATTTAAATGTCCAGCTTTACGTCTCCCCAGGAGCTCAGCTCTTCCGCTGGGGCAATCAGCAAAGCACAGATGTGAGCTGACAGCATCTAGCTACAGCTGCACTGCACATGCCCAGCCCCGCACGTCTACCCAGCATGCCTCTTCCTCTGCCATGTGTTATGCCCATGCGAGTCCCTTTGGCCAGGAAAACCTGGAAGACTAAGGAGTAGGTACCCATGGGGAAATCCTTGGTTGTATCAGCTCAGGGCCCCTGGAAACATGAAAAATTAGGAGCAAAAGTATTAGCGTGGAGACAGCTATTGTGAAAAAAACGGAACTGGGTAGGAAAGGCCTCAAGGTAATGAAGATCCTGTGCAATTTGGAACTGGGGCTGGACAGGGAGATCCCCAAATGAAGAGGCAGATATTTTAAGTTTTAGTTGGTTGAGAGCACTGAAGCAAAATTGGCCTACAGTGGGTCAAAACGGCAAAGCCCCAGGACCCCGACACACCCTCTCATAAACTGCTGCTGCCCCGGAGGCTTCTGTGATTGCCCATGAACCAGTGTGGGCTGCACGGATGCGAATGAATCCTTGCTGCTTCTACCTGTCAGCAGACAGCTCTGGGGGTTCCGTGGTTCCACGGAGGGCCCTCAGAGAGGCTGAACTCTCGTTGCCTGCAGCGATGGCCAGCTGTGTAACGCACTAGCGGTTTGATGCCTCTTTCCCTCATCTCTCATGAAGGCCACCGGCTAGAACCAGCTAAAAGGGCTATGTGCTGGGTTTCTTGATTCAATAGTGCCCTCTGCTGTTGGTATGACGAAACTCAGTTTGTGTGTGTGTGTGTGTGTGTGTGTCTACTGACTTAGCTCTGAGGCTATTATCAGTGTCTCTCCACTCGGGGTGGAAGGCTCTTATTCTGACACTATAAATTCTAATAGAGATTACTTATTATATCTATTTATTTATTTTGACACAGGGCCTTAGGTAGTCCAGGCTTGTCTCTAAGCTTGAGCACCTAATCCTCCTGCCTCCGCCTCCTGAGTGCTGGGATTTTAAGTGCTCGCCTCCACAGCTGACTGTGGGAGGTTGTTTATTCGGTTCCTGAATGGGTCTCACTGTAGCTCTCTTGCACAAAACTCTTTGCTTCATGCCTGGCTCCTCCGCTGAAGAAGAGGTTCGTCCAGTGAGTCTTCTCCGCGGACAGATTTACTCCTCATCTGCATGCAAATTGCCTTCCCTCGCTGCTGTGGCAAAAGAGTAATTCTGTTTGTTCTGTTGTCCCGTAGCTGTGAGAGCGTGTTCACAGAGACTTATCTTTGGATGACTACTGTTATCCTGTAGGAGTCAAAAGTCTGGACTCAATTTTCCTCCAGCTTCCTCATTTTTGAGTCAATATTAAAGTCATAGCTAAGAACTGTCATTTTTATTAAGGTTTCAAATATACTCAAATAAAATTTACCTCAAATATTTGATTACCAGCTTTAAAATCCTTACTATAGTTTTTTTTCTTGCTCTCTTCATTACTAGTTTGGAGTTTGTTTCTTTTTTCTTCATTTCATCACAGTTTTTTCTAAAGCGTTCACATTTCCATTTGGGTTTATTTATTAATATATTTGGGTTTATTTGATTAATATATTAATATTAACATATTAATATATTTCATTTCATTTACTCTTTCTTTAATTGGTTTTTTTTTTTTTTGGTTCTGGTTTTTTATTTTTCAAGACAGGGTTTCTCTGTGTAGCCTTGGATGTTCTAGACTGGTTTTGTACACCAGATTGGCCAAACTCACAGAAATCCATCTGCCTCTGGCTCCCTGAGTGTTGGGATTACAGGCATGCACCACTGCACCTGGATTTCTTTGAACTTGTTCTTTCCTCTATAGTTTTTGTTTGTTTCGCTTATTCTATTATTCTTTCTCTGATTAGTTTATTATTGTCTTGCTCATTTATTTTCAGTCTTCTTTAAAGTGCGATGGCTCTCCTTAGTTTTAGTTGTGCTCCTCAGGGTTTTGCGGGTAATCTTTTTATCATCATTTGCAAAGCGCCTTAACCTGGCTCCTTCCGAAAGTAGAGCCTGGCTGGTTACAGCTCTATGGTCTCAGCACTCAGGAGGCTGAGGCAGGAGGACAGCACGAGGTCTAGGCCAGATGGAGCAACAGGAGTCTCTCTCTTTCTCTCTCTCCTCTCACCCCCCTCTCTCTGCCCTCAGGAAAAATAACCAGAGTCTGAAACAATGATGATGTTAATACATCTGGACAGTAAAAACCCTAGACAGAGAAGGCGCCAGAGAAGGAATTGAGGTGAGAACTTGCGTCCAAGGCTGAATTATGGTACATGCTCCTTACTTCACAAGGAGGGCCCCTGATTCTCCTGGTATCTGTGATCACTCCATGGGCAAAGGAGGTCCTCCTGGCCCTCCGCCTGGAGTTATCTGCAGGAGAGAAAAAGGAGAGAAAATAATTTTCTCAGACATTTTTCCCAGCAGCCAGCATGCCGACCACAGGAAGCTCGTTCACAGATGTCTTCAGGATGGACCGCTGGCTCTTCAGCATATACTTAAGCAACTGCATTCAGGCCCCACAGGGAGGTATCCATCAATGTTTAGAGTACTCCGTGAGGACCAAGGCCAGGGAGTAAAGAAGATGAGCAAGCCTGGGGAGGCACATAGGGTCGTTTCCAAACGCTCACAGGATGTCCACTTTAGAGTGTAGATTTTTTGTTTCCTGAGTTATTAAGAAGTATGTTGGGAGACCAGACCACTGCCATGCCTTGTGGCACTGGTGCAGAAGGATGCCCAGAGACCTGCCTGCCACCACCAAAGACCACCTGCCACCATTTCATGAGACATAGGAAGGGAAGATGTCCACAGACCCACCCACCACGATGCCACTTGGGCGGGCTGTATACACCTAGAGGCCAGCCTGCTGCCATGCCAAGTCACCCAGAGGCCTGCCAGCCATGCGGCCCATCTGCAGCAGGAATCACTACAATGAGCAAGCGTGTGGTGGACAGATGGGCAAGAAAGAGGAGAAGAACAGTTGGGGCATTATGAAGAGAGATGGACCTGGAGATGAAAGGGTGGAGAGAAGGAGTCAACCCTGCCACTTGAGGCCATGGCAAATCCCAATCCAAGCTGCCACTGAGGGCCATGTCTTGTTCTACTGCCATACAGTGGCAGGGCTGGGTGTTGATGTCTGTGGATCATATTACCACTAGAGACCATGAGGACATTTCTGATCTGGGCAGCCACCTGGGAACACATAAATGTCCAAGAGCTGTGCAGAATTGGCCCTTTCCCTCACTGGCTGTGGCACTCTGCAGAACTGGCCCCACCTCTCACCTGCAGCAGCCTCTGAAGAGATGGTCTTGCACCTCACCTGGGCAGCACAGTAGAGCTGGCCCTGGTGGCATGTGTGTGGGAGAGCTGGCCCTGCCCCTCACCTGGACAATGATGGAGAGCTGGCCCTGCACTTCACCTGAGCAGCACAGTAGAGCTGTTCTTGGTGGAGGGGCAAGGGTGAGCCAGCCCCAGGTGTGAGCATGGGAGAGTTGGACCTTTCAATCATTTGCCATGAGGTGGAAAGGGCATGGGGAATGATCTCCCCCTCCCCCATCTGTATCACTTGGAAGAGCTGGTCCTGAAGTCATGAGAGTGGAAGAGCTCTCCCTGCCCCTCACTGGCTATCGTACTCTGGAGAATGGGTCCTCTACTTCCCCAGGGCAACACAGTGGAGTTGGCCTTGGTGGCAAAGGCAAGAATGAGCCAGCCCCGAGGGCATGAGAGTGGGAGATCAGAGAATGGGCCCTACGCAGATGAGAATGGGCAGCACAGTGGAGCTGGCTCTGAAGCTGAGGGTGGAGGTGAGCCAGCTGGAGGGCATAAGAAAGAGAGCAAGGAGAGCTGACTTTACCACCCCCCTGCCTGTGGTGGCACTGAGTGGCCTAGCCGGAGGAGTGCTGGAGAGCTCTCCTGTGGATGCAGGAGAAGTGCAGGCTGACCAACTCAACTGTCACCAAGGCCCAGATGCAGGGCTTTGAGTGGGCCCACCCCCAACTCTACATCAACTGAGAACGGATAGAGTGAAGGAGCCAGTCCTGCTGATCCAAAGCTGCAGGATCTCCATGACACGGCAACAACAGGATACCAGGAGGAGTCCCAGTGAGGATCCGATATTGATGTGTCACAGAAGCCAGAGACCTCGAACCAAACCACTTCTTACAATGAACATTTGCAAGTGAAGATGTGTGGAGAGAGGGATACAGTGGATCACACTGACACAGTACAGCTTCCATGACCAGATGCTTTCTATGCTTTGCTTTCTTTTTGTTGTTGTTGTTTGTGTGTTTTTATTTTTCTTTGAAGGGTTTGCTAGGGAAGAGGGTGGATACGAGGGGATGGGAAGATGAGTGGCTCTGGGTGCATGATGTGAAACTCACAAAGAATAGTTAAAAAATAAAAAAGCATACTGCTAAATTTCCATGCACATATTTTAAAGCCACCAGGTTTAAAAACGTATGTGTGCTCATTAGATAGCTATGGTCTTCACGACTTCCCAACGTCCCCTCAGACTGCTCTGGGCACCACTGAGGTGATGAGATGAAACCCAGGATGAAGCCTCATGAATGTTTCTCTGCTGGTCCGTTGGCTTTACATAGACAGAATCTGCTAAGGGCATGTAAACCTCGGAATGCTTCCAGGTAGAGGGAAGCTTTTATCTTCATGTGGACTCTCTTTAGCTCAAAGGCCTTGAAGTCTATTTTGATGATCTTAACATATAGTTACATACTTCTTCTGGTAAATATTTGCCAGGAGTATTTTAATTTTTATCATATTATTATTATTATTATCGTGTGTGTGTGTGATACATGTATGATGTGTGCAGGGGGGGCGGGGGAGTATGCACATGCCACAGTGCACATGTGGAGAGCAGAGGACAACTTTGTGGAGTTGATTCTCACCTTCCATCTTTATGTGGGTTCTAAGAATCGAACTTGAGTCCCCAGGTTTGCCTGGAATATTCTCTTCTAGCTTTTGCTTTCAGTATTTCCTTAGTGCTTACCTGACTTTGAAACAACACCTTGATGACTTAAAAAAAAAAAAAAATCTAGACAATCCATGGTTGTATGAGCCAATGCCTCGCAGCAAATCTATTCCTATGACCATGACCTTGTGCTGGTTCAGTTTGGAGAACAGTGGGTAATATAAGGCTTATGTAGGCATTAGGGGTGAGACGTTGATTAAACATTTAGAAGAGGCCATGTCGATTTGCGCGTGCATTTCTGGAGTCCAGTCATTCCTGCTCAGATTGAGGAGATTTTTGCCTGAAGACACAGATGTAGAAACCGTCAGAGTGTGTCTCAAAATCGCCGAGTCTGTGCAATCATTCAATCAGAGCAGCTCACTAAGAGAGACAATGTTTCGTTAGCAGTCCTCACTGGATGCTCCAGAAACCTGTCTTAGGGACCTCAGCTGTTTTCCAGAAAAACACATTGGATCTGTGTGTAGCTCAGTGGAACAGATGAGCGTGCACAAAGCTCTGGGGTCAATCCTCAGCGCTTAGATTCCACACCAGGCAAAAGAAGCGAAGACGAAGACGGCGGGATCCGAAGCTCAGTTCCTTTCTAGCAAGCATCTCGGGCATTCTTCACACGCGCCCCGAAGTCTCCGTGACAGCCGGCTGGCCAAGCAGCGGCTTGTCTTCTACACTAGATGGCGCCACAAGCACGGTCTAGAATGAGCTGCCTGCTTCCCCAGCCTTAGCTCTCCCACAAGGAAGAGAAAGACAGAGCCAAGCGCTACATTCACTCATCCCGCTCTCAGTCTGCTCACGGAAGGCCTGCCTGGAAGAGGCTGAAGTTGTTGGCATCAAACAGGCGAGGAGTATTCTCTTCTGAGCGACCACCTGGTTCAGCCAGCAGTTCTGGCGAGGACTATAGCGATGAGACATCGAAGACCCAGTCAGAGGCTGAACCATGCAGAGCCCGGAGGGCTGCTCCCCTCCCAGACCACCGTCTCTCCCGGTCAAGGTCACGTTCCCTGTCCGAGCCAGGCACGAGTATGTCGATGCCCCACCCCGACAGAGCCAGCTGTTTACCTGCCCCTCTGTGGCAGTTTGAATGAGTTATGTCCCCTGTTGGCTCACTTGGTCCCCAGGTGGTGGGGCTGTTTGGGGAGGTGTAGGTTGAGGAGCCTCCCTGGAGGTGGTTCAAGAGTTTGAAGCCTCCGGTTCACTCTCTCAGCTTCCTGTTTGCAACTGTGGTGTGACCTCTCAGACTCCTGCTCCAACCACCTGCTGATAAGCCTATCCCACTCAACTCTCCCTATGGAACCCTAAGCCAAAATAAACTCGTTCTAACCTTAGTTGCTTTTGGTCATGTTGGTTTATCACAACAATAAAAGCAACCAACA
Source organism: Psammomys obesus (assembly GCF_907164565.1). Lineage (NCBI taxonomy): Eukaryota > Metazoa > Chordata > Mammalia > Rodentia > Muridae > Psammomys > Psammomys obesus. The sequence goes on from NW_026585685.1 coordinate 3,163,232, forward strand.
CACCATCCTTCTTCCTTTCCTAGGAGGGCTGCTGGTGCTGCACTGGGCTCCGACATCTGGGCTCCCGCATCCAACTTCCAGCATCTAGACTTCATCATCTGGGCTCCAGCATCTGGGCTCCTATGTCCATTCCCATGCATTCTCCCTTGCTTGTAGCAGAAGTAAGAACCCTGCATCTCTGTACTCTTCTCAGACACCATGCTTCACACTCAAGCCATTTCCGTAACGCTGGCTTTCATCCTACCCCAGTCTCTGTCACCTCCCGTTCCGTTCCATGTGTTTCCAGCTGTTACAATTTTAAATTATTTTTTTCTTTTACTTTATGTGGAAGAATTTTTTTTCTTGCACGTATATATACCTAGCATATGTGTATTCAGTGTCCCAAGAAGCCAGAAGAAGGGAGTTATAGGCAGTTCGGAGCTGCCGCGTGGGTGCTGGGAACAGAGCCCAGGTCCCATGCAAGAGCAACAGCATTCTTACCTGCCAAGTCCTCTCTCTGGCCGCAGCTGTTAGGTCCTAATGCACCGCTATTCACAACTTACCCCTGAGCCCAGCACTGAAAACTCTCACTTCTGTACTGCTGACATTATTCCTTGAAGACGAGATTTCTGGAACCCCTCAGGTTGGAGAATTGACGGAAGAGACTAGGAGTGAAGAAGAGAGCAGGGCCACGTCATGTGATGGAAGGCAGTGTTATCACAAGCCGAGGAAAGAGCAACCTGGGGAATGTATGGGGCACGATCCCCATGGAAGGAAAGGGCCATCTAAGCAAGTGGACTGTGGATTTGCATGGGATAAAAGAGTGAGCAGGATTAGGGAAGCCACCAGGTAGTGATTCCTGGCGATGTTAATAAAGGAGAAGGGGCAGCTGCAGTCTGCACCAGTCCACTTTCTGTTGTCATAACAAAGCACCAGAGAGTAGGTACTTCATTTAGAAAAGAGGTTTCTTAATCTCACACTTTTGGAGGCTCTGGCGAGTGCCTACTGGTTACATCATTGCATTATGGCAGAAATGTGTGGATGAAGGGTTGATCGCACAGTGAGGCGGGATGTGGGGGTGGGGCTGTGAACTGGCTTTATAACAATGTATTCTGAATCTACTCCTAGACTCCAGCGTTAATCCCCGACGGTAATTCCTCACAAAGATCCCTCTGACTCTCACTACTGCCACAGCAGGTCTCTAGCACAGAAATGTTTGGAGGAGACTCTAGCCGCATTCACGATATGGCAGAATCTCTAAGGCACAGGAGGAGTATGGGGGTGGGGGAGCAGCTAGTGTGTGTGTTCGGAAGACCACAGCTGTAAGAGGACGGAAGCTCGCTCCTATGGCTTCCTCTCACCTCTGCTTCTGACCACACCCACTTTCTGATCTCTCCCCTGGAGCCTCTGGAAAACCAGATAGCAGACTTCTGAGAAGTGTCAAGCAGAGAGCTGGGCTGAGATAAAATAAAATAAAACAAAACAAAACAAAACACAGGATAAGAATGGCGGATTCATTGATGGAAGGTGATCATGTGAGCAAATGCTTTGCAAGGCACAACTTTAAGGAGGCATGATTTGTTTTGGTTCTCGGTTTGAGGGGACACAGCCTACCATGTTGGGAAAGGCTGGTCACGGTCCTCAGTTGGGAAGCAAGGAGCTATGAATGTACTGGGTTAGCTTTCTCTCACCCTCCCCCGAACCCCCTTTTAGTCAGCAATGGTGTCACACAGTTTCAGAGGAGGTTAATCCTCTTTGGGAAACACCCTTGGGAGTGCCTCACCAGTGTCCTAGGCTTTTCTTAGTCCACCGCACTGGGAGAGCAAAGAATGACCAGAGCAGGAAGCTGGGTCCACAGGCAACACACTTTAATGTTCAGCACGTCACAGTATTTTGGTCATGATGTAGGACAAGCTCTGGGGCTTAAGAGCCATAGGGATTCTATGCCCACCACAGACGCTTGGGCCAGGTGCCTTTCAGGCCTCATATGGAACAGTGGAATCACAACATGTATCTTCTGTGTTTGAACAGACTAAAGGAGAACATGGCAGCACAAATTGGGTTGAAATTGCCAGCATTGGGGTGTTTTTGACCCATGGATAGCAATATCTTACACTGAAGAAGAAGCACCCGGTTCTCGTTTTCTTTCTCCTCATTTCAGAGCTTCTCCTCTTTCTCTGCCTGGCTCTGCACTCTGCAAGAAGATAGTCTGGGAGGCAAGGGGACCAGACCTCTGTCCTTCACTACTCTAGGGGCCTCTCTTCTGCTCTTCCAGAGACAGGGAGCCTCAAAGCCCTAACATTGTCTTTTTATTGCTCTGTCCAGCCTTCTTGTCCTCAGTGTCCTACTGTTCACTCCTGCCCACCCTTTCCCCAGAGCCCATTAGATGCCCACGGTAGTCCTGAGACCCAGGAGCCCGCCCTGCAGTGGGGATGCTTGGCTGAGGTTTTAGGATCAAAGGAAAAAACATTTACCTATGCACATTAGTCAGGAATAAAGTGGCTCCAAGGGATGGCACGGCTGGTGAGGAACAGCTCTGTCCTCCACCACTGAAATTCCACTCTCGTCCACAGTTCTACACACAGATTTATACACAGACACACACATACACACACACACACACACACACACACACACACACTTCCCTACTTGCACAGAATGTTTGTGGGAAGCCCAGGATAAAGCAAGGAATGTGGGCTTAGCCTCCTCTGCCCAGAGAGCCTGACGCATGAGTGCTGAGTGAGCTCCAGACTTAGGGCAAGCCTTCAGTCACACTCTTGTAACCACTGAAGGCATGAAGGAGAACGTTTACAATTTGTCCTTTGAATGACCGCAGTGTGCATCTATCCATTCTCTAAAATGAGGCTAAACCATCAAGAAATAGGAGTGGGCTGGAGTTTTTCCAGTTGTGAAAGGCCAGGCACCATAAGGTCACAGCCTACCTAAGATGAAATAACCACTCATGGCTACAGGAGACTGCCGTCCTGTAGGCCCTTCTGCCCCACCTTTCCTCTCCAAGGGAGAGCCTTGACTTAGCAGTCCATGCAGTAATTCTGGGCTGGGAAGACCTAGGGCTGCCCCCCCTCGCTTCCTCTAGGTGGGTGGGCCAGCTCTTCTCTCATGCAAGGGGCCTACTGTCCACCCGGCAGTAGGGATGGGGGCAGCCCTCATCACAGGCTCTCCAGCTGCAGCAGCCAAAACACACACACTTAGAGTTTGCAGGGGACAATACAGAGACTTCTCCAGGAGTGAACTCTTAAGCTGGGTGCAGTCACCTGGGGCGGCCAGAGCCTCGGAGTCCCAGAAATCCACACCCAGCTCAGGAAAGATTACACATCCCAGGCTCCCCCTGGCCTCCAGAGGCAAAAAGCCTTGGCAAGTAGAAGCAGACGCTAAGGATTAAAAATGTGTTAAGGGCGAGCAATTAGGTCAGCCCTCTTCTTGAGCTTCTAAATGTAACAGAGGGAAAATCCTGAGGGAGGAAGTGGGGATAATAATACAATGGCCACATTAACTTTGTGCCAGTAACAGGGCTCCCTGTTTCCCATGGTTAAATCCTAACAGCCCTGCTAGAATTTGAATATTGGCTATTATTTTGTTTTGTTTTTCCTCACCCGGAGAGGAAGAAAAATTAAGTAATTTGCTTGCTCACCAGATATAAGGAATGGGGTTTCCACACCAGACCAGCCTCACAGGCTTTCTGTTGCTGATGTCTTTTGCACTATTTCAATTTTGTTTTTGGTTAATATGTATTCGTGTACAACGCAAGGAATATTTGCATTCTCGATTTCAGAGTGGAGTTGTTACTGAGGGTCCGGACTGGAGGTTTGTAGTTTTTGGCCTCTCATCCAGAAATTTGAAAATAAGGGCTCACACAGGGGTGGGTGCAGAGGCGAAGTAACTTTATAGGAGCGAGGCCATAGCATATCGTGGGCCGGATGGGTGATCGTAGCCGAGGGTCCCAGTGTCGTTTGAGGCTTCCTCCCGTGGGGTTCAAGGGAAGGAAGAGTTGGTTACTAAGAGGTGTAGTAGGAGTGGCTCTCTCTGATTAATAAATTGGGTCACGTATTAACTTTTCCTACTGAGCGTAATCCTTCCCACAATGCATCTGATTTCTTTCTCCCTCCTTCCCTCCCCTTCTGTATGTGTGTGTGAGAGCACTAACACAGAGAAAGAGAGAATGCATTAACACACACACACAGGCACACACGCACGCACACAGGCAGACAGACAGACAGAGAGACAGTGATTTTTTTTTTTTCAAGACAAGGTCTGTGGCCCAGGCTGACCTGGAACTTCCCTTGTAGCTTAAGCTGAACCCAAACTCATGACACTTCCCCTGCCTTAATCTCCGGCATGCTGTGAGAACAGAGAGCCACCCTGCCCAGCTTTGATCTCCTTGAAATCTCCATTTGAAGGCTACCTCTTAGCTGCAAGCCAGGATTCATTAGTTGTTTAGCATGTGTTCAGTCTTCTCTGTCTTTTCAGCTCCTCTGCAGTGTCAAGCGCTGAGCTTTGCCCTAGGTTCATGGGATAACTGGAAGTATAAAAATTCTTGGAGAACTTCAGAAGAAGAGTTCTTCTGCCTGGAGGAGGTAGGGAAAGCTTTCCTGAAGAGGGAGTATTTAACCTGGGTCTAGAAGAAGTTGGGGTTTGGTGTGAGAACCTTTTGATGGAAAAGTATAAGCAGGGATTTTAGGAAGAGGGACTAGGTCTGCTTATTCAAAGAAAGCTAAGCCTTAGGAACCTTCTCTGTCAGACTTGGATGGTAGCTCCTATACATTTGAGTAGATCCTGTAAATTTGTTAAGAACCTTGGTTTTCTGGAAGGGCATCCAGTGGTTTGCTTGTTTGTTTGTTTGCAGGGGGAGGGAAGAAAGGATTTCCTTTGGCTTACAGTTCCAAGGGAATACAGTCCATCACTGTAGGAAAGATAGATGGCATACAGACGTAGGAGGTTGGCTGGTCACATTGCATGTGCACTCAGGAATCAGGGAATAGCTGGGAAGTGGGGCTGGGTCATAGCTAGAAAGTGGGGCTGGGTCATAGCTAGGGAGCTTCAAAGTTTGCTCCCAAGGCCTACTTCCTTCCGTGAGGCACTACACAATCTCCTCAGACAGTGGCAGCCGCTGAGGACCATGCTCAGTCATATGAACCCAGGGGATGTTTCATATTCAAACCACAACACAGTATCATGGAAGGAGCAAGCCATACAGAGAATTTTCTAAGAAAAAGCAGGGCATCAAGTGAAAAAAAAAATCCTGGGGCAAACCTAGACGTACTTGTTCATAGAACAGAGGGGTCAGGATGGCTGAGGCAGAGTGGAACAGAAAGCACAGAGATCAGTAGGACAAAGGTCAGGGAGGGTCTTGATGTGAGGCAGGCCAGGCACACATAAAACAGGCATGGTGATGTGTGAACAGAACATAATACTTGCATTTCTCTGGAATTCTGTACTGGCAAGTTCAAAACTATAATCTCTGGTACAGTTTGCAGAACCTCAGCTCAGCCAGGAGGGGCAATTCTGCATGAATGTCTTAGATGGCGCCCTTTAAATCTTGTAGTCTTTCTTTTTTATTCCTATCAAGCAATGTTTAATGAAAGCCAAATAATTATAATTTACTTCATATGAGCAAAAACCAACTGTAAGGTATGTATCCCTTCATGCTGTGGGTTCGTGGGAAGAAGCTGGAGTGGGTAGGGCCAGGGATAAGACAATTCTCCTTCATAAAATTGTGTCGACTCCCATTGCCAACTGTTGGGATTGGGCACGGTAATCCCTGAGCTACCTTGGATACTTTTTATTTGGGTTCCAGAGATCAAACTCTGATAGCTCAGCCAAGACAGGCTCTTTTTCCAGTGAGCCATCTCCCCAGCCCATGGTATAATTAATTCTTGCAATTTTCTTTTTTTTTTAAAAAAAAAAAAAATTAGGTGCGTGGGTGTTTTGCTTGTGTACATTTGTGCAGACGAGGGCACACAGCATTCAGCGAGGAGCAGCTTCAGATTCCACACTCCAGCTATGGCCTCGGGTGAGCAATCAACCACCTTGTACGTTAGACCCTCAAATAACCGCATCAACGCAGATACGGAATCCAGGGTTTCTGATTTGATGATGGGGGAAAACCAGAGATCATTTCAAACTGTTTTACTCAAATTTACCAAGTTAGAATTAAATTATCTTGGACGGCAGACAGCTTAGCAGCAGAGGCAGAGGGCTTTTCCACACAGACAGAAATCTCTGACCCAAGATGGTCTGGCTTAGGACTCACCTTCTCTGTAGTGAAGAAATGACATGCTCTCCATGACACTCGCACTATTGAATCTTCCCTTTTTTCCCTGGGGCAAGCGATAGGCTCTCTCGAGATGTGGGCAGCAGCAGCCAGTAGCAGCTCCCGGTGGAACCCAGAATGATGAGGAGAGGCGACCAGCTCCCGGCTGTGCTGCTCAGCCTAGACAGTTGTTAGGTTGGGTATATTTACTGGATTTTAGATGCAGGATATTCTCAACTTTTGGTGAGTTTGTTGAGACTTAATCCTAAATAAGCCATTAAGATAATATCAACAATATCAAGATTTAAATAACCACGAAAACATCCTGAATTGGTGTTTAGTCTCGAATAACTAGTTCTTGTGTGGGCCCTGTGTGTGTGTGCGTGTGTGTGTACACGCTCATGCGTGTGCATATGTACGTGTATAGGTGTGGTGAATGATTGCACAATGTCTGTGCTGGGGCACAGCTGAACCAATGTAGAGGTCAAAGGGTAGCATTTGGGAGTAGATTCTTGACTTCTAGATTATTTGAGATCGAGACACCTTATTGTTTCTGAGGCTGCATTGCATATGTCAACCTAGCCCTCGAGCTTTCAGCCAGTTCTCCTGCCTCTACCTTACCTCTGTCTTACCACAGGAGTTCTGAGGTTGCAGGTGCCTTCATGGGGTTTGGCTTTTTATTTGGGTTCGAGGGATCAAACACAGACAGCTAGGTTAAGACAGGCTTTTACCCACTGAGCCACTGCCAACCTACTGTATAATTAATTATTGACATTTTTCTCTTAAAAAACAGTTTTATATTTATGGGTGTTTTAACAAAGCTCATGAGTTCTTTTCCCATCCAGATAGTTTTCTATGACCCTATTAAGTGATATTTACCCAGTCTGACTTTTATCCTCCAATATAGTCTTTCTTATTCCCATCATAATAAAATGACAAGTTAGTAAAAAAATTATTTTTCCCTTAAAAAATGAAAATGAGAGGTTGGTAAAATGCTTGCTGTACAAACATGAGCTCTGAGTTCTCAGCTTCTACCTACGAAGCTGGGCATAACAGCACATGCCTGGAACCCAGCATAGAGGAGGCAGAGGCAGGAGGAGCCCTGGGGCTGGCCACCCAGCCAGCGAGACCGATTAACTAATGAGCTGAGGTTCAGTCAGAGGTCTTGCCTCAAGAAATAAGGTGGAGGATGACTGAGAGAGGCATCCGCCATCAGCTTTTCCTCACCTGCATGCAGCTGTGCACACACACACAAAGAGGAGCAAATAGTTCCTCTTTTTCAGTTTTGTTACTGTGTCTCCTTAATTGTCAGTGTTATTATTCTTTTGTTTCTTTGGTGACAAAGAAACTGTGTATTGCTTACTGTGTAGCAATACAGGCAAGTCTGGAACGCTGTGTAGCTCAGGAGTCACAATCTTCTTGCCTCCATGTCCCAAATACTGGCTTACTCGGTATGTGCTGCTCATATCCAGTTTAATGTTGACAAGTAATTAACTTCTATTTTACTGGGAGACAGACAATTAACCTCACAAAATATGAGCGTTTTAGTAGAGCAGCAAGGATTTTGCACGCACAGCCTCCTACAGCCGTCTGTTATGTAGTTACTCCAAGTTAAACCACTCCCTCCCGGCATGAGAAGAGCTTCTCAGAGTCAGGAAGCTAATGAAACTTACAAGGTTCAGGAAGTGCTGTAAAATTACAGCACTCACAAAACCCCTGTGCTATTACTATCTGCAAATGAGTCAAGCAGCAGCAGCACCCACGGCGCGTGCAGGGGTGGATTTCAATGATCCAGATGCCAGTGAGTCACCTGTCCTTTGGTAAAGAACCTCAGAAGAGCCACTGGTCCGTCAAGCTATGGTGACTACTGGCTCATCATCAAACAGAGCAATTGTTTCTTTGGCTTGTTGTTGGTACCCTATCTGAGATACACAGCATATCATATTGTGTGACACAAGAATGTGTTCATGTCTTATGTGACCATCTAAACGTGTATCTTCCCAATATATATTAAACAGTCTCACTATGTAGCCCAAGCTTCTGATTCCTTTGCTTTAGCCTCCAGAGCACTGGGATTACAAGTACGTACCAGCAGACCCATCCTTCTTACAATGACACAAATGAACCCAAAGTTAAGTCCTCTCTGCAGCAATAAAAATAAGTAAATAACTCGTTATATCCTTAGAAATCTATGTTTATATCCAGCACTTTTTTATTGTCCTACTTTAATATTAGTTTCAGGTTTTAATTACCTAAGGACTTCAAAATTATGTTTTTGTTGACATCCCACAAGCCACACTTTCTGATGACACGAAAGTAAGACCCTGTTACCACAGGGAGTTGCTCTGGGAGCTACGAAAACACAACTTGTGACATGCAAGTAGCTTGCGCTGCCATTTGCCTCCTGAGCCCCTGGAGGTATCTTAGAGGATGGCCTTCAAACTAAATGTAATGTTTTTCAAAATTACTAAAATGTATTTACTAAAATGTAACCATTTTCAAAACTGAAAGTTCGTTGCTGTCATAGAAACTTATGATGTGCACTGTCAGAGATCGTCAGAGGGTATTTCCTCATCCTCGAGGAAGGAACCACTGGAAAGCTCACTGAATCAGAGTTTGGCTTCTAGTGATTGATGGTCACCATGGGACCACATCTGTTGACATTGTTACAGATGAAGCATTTGTATCGCTTTGGAAGAAAACATTTTGACTGCTATCAGTTTCCTAAAACTGAGCCTCTGACCCCAGAAAGTCACAGAACAACCTCATCAATCAAAGGCTCACAGCGTGTCTAGTCATAGTGTCCAGAAGTCCCACAAAACAAGGCCAGCATTTTCTGGAAGGCATTCCTAGCAATTTTCTTTATGTTAGGTCTTTTGCAGAAGGTTTTTTTTTAAACCTGTTGAGAGAACAGTTTTTGATGAGGAGGGAGAAGGCTGGGGAGGGTGAGAACATGATACAGACACTTTCCATATTAAAGACTCAATGTATCTTCATGTCAGTGAAACAGTCCAAAGATGGAGGTGGCCGTGGAAGGTTAGCGAGCCTGGGGAGTGATCCTGGGGAGAATAACCAGGTCACAAATAGTCAGCAAGGGGGCAAGGCATTGTGTTTTGGGGGTCAAACACAGGTATTGATAAGAAATGTGACAATCAAAATGAAATGGACCAAGTCAGCAAGATATTCTCTTCCGAAATCCACACAGGGTCCATCAATATTGCCTTATGTTTCTAGCTTGTTGCCATTTTTAGAATCTGGGACTAGAGATGTGGTAGTGGGTTCTAGAAGAATGAGTTTTGCTTTAGGGATACTTCACGGGAGAAGGTCTAGAGGCCTTTAAGGACAACATATGTGCAACAGGTGAAATCGAGGTTTTCACCTGAAAACAGGTGAAAACAGGAGAATGCTCAGAGTGAAGGAGCAAAGCCAAAGCGATGCTGTTGTCTTCTGGTTAGGGGCAGAATAGGGTGAAGTCATTCCAGGAAAGGAGGCAAGGGGCCCCCAAGGAAACAGAAAAGCTGGGTTCTTAGGGGAATAGAGGGGCAGGTCTTTCCACTTGTGACATTACTGACTGCAAACCATCTCAGGTCTGTTCTGAGAGATGGCGCACTTACACAGTAAGTTAGCTAAAGCAGATGAATTATTCACAGATAGGCAAGCTCAAACAGAAGCCTAGAATTCATGAGGAGCAGGCCCACCAAGGCTCAGCAAAAGCTGTTCCTGGTAGATGGAGTCTCATTTGTATCTCACGGAACAGCACAGCTGAGGGGCCTGAACATCACCTCAGGATTGCGGAGCACAAATGTTGAGAAATAACCCATCCAAGGAGCAAAGGGTTCACAGGCTGGGTGACTCCAGATAATTCCTCCGTATCTCAGAATAGTGCGGTCTTTGTATGTTTTGAAAACTGCCCTGGGAACTACAGGCATAGTCAGAGAGAGCTGGGAATCCACGGAGAGAGTTCAGCCAGTAAAGCACTGCTTGCCTTGCAAGTATGGGGACCTGAGTTCAAAAAGCTGGTGTGACGTCACATGTTAATAATCCAGCACTGGGAAAGGAGACACAGGAGGATCTCTGCTCAGACAGCCTAACCTACTGGTGGATCTCAGAGACTTTATCTCAAAAGTGTAACACTCAAGGTTGCCCCCTGGCCTTTACACACACACACACACACACACACACACACACACACACACACACACA
>NW_026585685.1:3173694-3180606 GCF_907164565.1 Psammomys obesus
ACACACACACACACACACACACACACACACACACACACACACACACACTCTATACACATATACTTGTAGGTATGAATGCATGCATATCAGAGAAAGAGATATGGGCATTTGGAGAATTAGCCTTCTGCAATATATATATATTAATATATATAATACATATAATATATATTATATCTATATTATACTTGATTATTATTTTTTTTCAGCCACGAGAACTTATTCCTACCTTTTCTCTAGTTACAGGCTGGTTCCTTTCTTACTTTGGAGTCACTGTCTAGAACCTTAGAAAATTAACTTTGAATTTTATTAATCTAGAAATTAACAAACGCTATGCTACATTATTTTATATTCTTGTTTTATAATTAAAACTAACTTTTAGAAATAGCAGGTTTAAGAACTGTTCTATTTATTTGGTATGTGTATGTGTGCAGGCATTGTATACTGTGGGACACACAGAGGTCACAGGGCAACTCAAGGGAGTCTGTTCTACCCTTCTACCATGTGGACACAAGGGATGGAACTGGGGTTATCAGGCTTGGTGGCAAGCCTCTTTACCTTCTGAGGACCTCAGCTGCCCAGGAAATCCCAGCTTCATACCTGCCTCCTCCTGCAGTGCTGCTCTTTCCACTGATCCGGCACTTCATTTCCGCACTGTGTCCTATAAAAACCATGGAGCCAGAGGAGAGTGAGGGCATCCAGGGTGGCATAGTCTGTCCAGGCCGAGAAAGAACAAACTCTGCTTGCATCTTATCCCTTTAGAAAGAGAACAGTAGTGAGCAAGCTTCCCCTAACACCTCTCATCTGATATTCACGGCCCTAGCAGAAAGCCGAGCAATAATTAAAGTGACACTTTCAGAATACATTAATATCAACCGAATGTCAGAAACCCCAGATACTTTAAGCTTCAGGCAGATAGTGTGTTTATTTAAACCAGAGGCTCCTGTCCCTTTTAACTATAAGGATCTCAGTCTAGACAGGGTAGGGGAGCTCATGAGAGGATCTACAGCTTCGTTCTTAGAAAGCAGTTTGTGTGTGTGTGTGTGTGTGTGTAGTGTAGTGTACCATGTGTGTGTAGTGCCCACTCAGGCAAAAAAAAGGCATCAAATCCCCTGGATCTGGAGTTACAGGCAGTTGTGAACCAGCAGGCATGGGTGCTAGGAGCTGAACTCTGGTCCTCTGGAAGAACAGGAAATGCTCTTCGTTGCTGAGCCAGTCCGCTAGCCTCCAGGAAATGATACTTCAAGGTACAACTGATAACAGAAAATATTAGGACTAGAAACTGTTATGAATTGATTCTGTAATTCTTTTCAACTTTATCTATTTATTGATTTATGTGTGTGTGTTTGTGTAAGTGTAGTGCAAGTGTATGTGTCTGTATGTAGCACAGGTGCATGTGTGTGTTTGTGTTCATGTATGTACATGTGTGTTTGTGTGTGCATGTATGCATGTGCATGTATTACTTGTGTATGTGTGTGTGTGTGTGTGCGTGTGTGTTGGTTCAGTGCAGTTGTATGTGTGCTTCAGTGCGCACACAGAGCTTAGAGGACAACTCTTGGGAGTCAGCTCTCTGCCCTCCTGTGGTATCCAGGAATACAGCTCAGGTTCTCAGGTCTGATCTGAGAGCCAAGCTGAGCCTTCTCATTGGCTTGTCCTGTTCCATGGATTTACCATAAAGAGCCACAGTGCTGTCCATGATCACACCAGCGGGCTGCCTCCGGGCTAGCACTCAGGCCTCCTGGCTAACACTCATGCCTCTGGGCTAACACTCACACCTCCTGGCTGGTTTCTTGTCATCAACTTTGGGTTCCCATTTGTAACCTGCTGTGGCCACAAGAACATGAGTAAACTCCACCCAGGCATCGGCTTGGTAAGGCTTGCCCGTGGTTTGCCTTGCTTCAGCTGAGATCACAGAGGGAAGATAGCCTTCTCTCTTATTAATGAAAGTCTGTGTGCAGGAAGGCCCAAGCTATAGGCTAAGCTATCAGCACAGCCTCCAGCAGACTGCAACCATGTCAGAGATGCCAACCCAGCAGAACTGCCCAGCTGGGCCACAGAATCACGAAAGTAATGAATCACTGTTGGGTCATTAGGTCATTTGGGACAGATTGTTACAAAGCAAAGATGATACATTGTATTTCGTGAGTGGAAATATAGAGAGATGTAAATACTTTTCCGGAGGCTGGGGAATGGATATTGTCTAGTCTACTCCCGGAGCTATCTCTGCAGAGCAACGCACCAACCCTTTACAGTACTTCTGTGGCCCCCAGGAAGTCTAGAACCCATCACCAGGAAGGATGTCTCCAATTAGGATAATAGTCTACACAGAATGATTTCAAAGGCAGGAAAAACTAGACCTGCCCTTCCCCCCTCAGCCCGGGTCTGTAATGAACGCTGACCCTTAACCTCTGAAAATAACAACCCTGCTGGGTGCCGTGGCTGGGTGCCGTGGTTCCCGGTCAAACCATTTTCCCTTCGCTGGACTTCACGGCAGCTTTCTGTGCAATGAGGTCAGTTTTCTGTGCAGTGGCTTCTGCCCAAATGGTCTGTATTTATCAGATAATGATGTATTCGGGTATCACTTTCCAGCTACAATACGCTCTTTGTTTTTGCAAAAACTCTCTTGTGCATTATCTCATTCACCCTTGTCACAGTGCAGAAGGGTTATCTGTCCCAGATCTGCTGGACAGACAAGCCCATGTGTGTGTGTGTGTGGGGGGGGGCTGGTGTCACCTGTCACCACTGCTGGACAGAGATGATTTAAATACAGACATTACAAGTGGTCCAGCCTTTTCATAGCCCCGCACTAAAGATGAGCATGTGATGGCCAGTGTCACGAAGATGATTTCCCGACACTACCCAAGTTGACCCTCCATTATCTGAGCAGTTTCCAATTAGGATTCTAGGCCGATTTGTATTTTGTTCTTCAGAAGTTTTAATTAAGGAAGGAAACCTTCAACACCTCACTTTCTTCACAACAGGCACCAAAGCTTCGCATTTTTTTTTTTTTTCTTTCTGAAGCTTCCACTCCCTCGGGCACATTTTAGCAAAAAAGATGCGATTCCAAGCTTTCCAGATGTTGCCTCTCTGATGTGTCTCCGCACGCACCTGGGAGCCATCTGGCCGCAGCAACAGCTGGACTGCTTCCAAACGTAAGTGCTCCTGCAGGTAAGGGGGTGTGAGGAGAAGAATTCGGACTCCTCCCGGTACTTTGTCAACCGAATTTGCGGTACTGTTTGACCAGCTGTCGAAGTGAGCTCTCAGCGAGGAAGACAGCTTTCAGAATCCAGAGGTCAGTTTTCCTGTCTAGGTGCCTGAGAGTTATCCTCCAGGGGCGTGTGCTGCAGGCTTGGACCCAGTGTGGTAACTCTGAGGTGGTGAGGCCCATACCCGTAATCCCAGAGGGTTGTGAACATGGCTGGTTCTTCTTCCCCTGCCTCCAACAGTCAAGAACATTCATCAGGTCCTTCACTGGCTCTGAAGCCCTTCATTACCAAATTTAACGCACGCACGCACGCACGCACGCACACATGCACGCACTCGCTCACGCAGCCAGGCTCTTCCTCTCCACTCAGTTTTCTGCTCTTTATCCTGATTATAGTCCAGACATTCCAGCGCAATAATAAATCAGCACAGGGAGAGGTGATCATTTAAGCGGGAAGAGACTGGCTGACTCTGCTGACTTGCAGAAACCGCTCTTTAAGGATAACACACATCTGAGGGAGCCCCAGGATTTGGCAGCAGGCTTCAGGAAAGCAGCAGGAGGTGAAGGCAAGGTGGGGGGTGTGGAGAGGTGGAACAGGAAGGAGGATGTGAAAGGGCTAAGAGACCTCCCAGAAATCCTTGAGGGGTGAAGTTAGCGTTAACCCAAGTTGGGGAGCTGAGGAGGATCTGTCCTGAATTCTCCACTCTAGTACTCCATGGATAAGATAACAGTGTGCTGTGTCCTTTCTGGAAATGGATGTTGGATGTATTTTCCGTCACTGTGGGTTGTGTCTTCAGGATGTCGCCACCTTTAGTTAGATGGACTGGCTCACTGCTGCTTGTCCTCAGCCCAGACTCACCTCCTTCTGCCGTTGCTCATGATCTTGCCTTGGCCAGGGCCCTTTACATTCTCCTACTCACCTGCCAGTCCAAGCCAGCCTTTAAGAGCCTTCTCAAATGCCAGCTCATTGGTCACCTTAGGCGAGGATCATAGTTACAACTGAAGAGTAGGGGGAAGAGTATGTCCGCGATGTATGTGTGTGTTGTGTCGGCTGGAGCTATGCGGAGAAGTGGGCTTCTAAATGTTCAAAGATTTAAGAGCCAAGTGCGCTTTGGACAGACTCCTATTTCCCCACAGCTGTAATGTATATGTTAGAGATAGCTGGTGTGGCGGTTTTGAATAAGAATGGTCCGCCTAGGCTCAAATATGTGACTAACCACTGGAATCTGGAAGCAAGCCTCCAAATAAAGGCTTTCTTTTATAAGACTTGCCTTGGTCATGGTGTCTGCTCACAGCAGTAGAGCAATGATTAAGACAGTTGGGAAAATCTTAACATCAACCAGATAACTGGTGATGTGAAGGAACTGTTAATTTGCACGGTGATGTTAAAAGTTTTATGAGAGGACAGCATCCTTTGTAGATGCCTGATGAGGACTCATTATGACTATACAATGTAGCAAATAGGTAAATTTGTACATGTGCTTAAGATGTGACAAAATTTTGCTAGCATTTAGAACTAGATGGTGGACTGTTCCATTTTTCCATGTTTCACATTATTTGGTACAGTTAATAACATCTTTCATAATATAAATTGTTTTAAAAATATGTTGATTTTGTTTTTAATTGTATGTGTGTGTGCACAAATATGCAGATGTCCTCCAAGGCCAGGAGAGGACATCAGACTTCCTGCCAACCAACGTGGGTGCTGGGAATTGGACTGAATTTCTTTGGAAGAGAAGCAAGTGTTCTTGAGCCATCTCTCTAGCCACAAAAGAAAAAAAAATCCCTAAAGGAATTTAGAGCAGTGATCCTCAACCTGTGGATTGCAACTCCTTGGAGATGACTGACCCTTTCACGGGGTCGCCCAAGACCATTGGGAAACACAGAGATTTCCATTACATAGATTTATTACAGTAGCAAAACTACAGTTATGAAGTAGCAACAAAAATAATTTCAGGGTTGGGGTCACCACCACAGGAGGAACTGTGTTAAAGGGTCACAGATTTAGGAAGGTTGAGAATTGCTGATGTAGAGCAATGCCAGACGTCTTGGCCAGGCAAGGATTCCAGGACCAGGACAGACAGAAGCCCTTCCGTTTCTAGAGAACTGTTTTCCGCTGCACACAGGGCCCCTTGCCTGAGGCAACCAGCGCTGTTCCTTCACCATAATAATGAGGAGGGAAAATGAGAGGAGCTGTCTTCATCCCCTCTTTTCAGAAGTTCGTTTAATATTTGATAAAAGCCCATTCCATTCCAGAGACGTTCACACATGGTCGTTTACTTAATTCTCCCAATAATTTGGAGGGCTAATTGTTGTTCTTGCTCTTCCCATTTCATGAGCCAGGGAAAACAAAGCCTCCAGATTCAGAGTACATCCCCTCTCCTTTTCCTTTTCAGACCAGAGAACTAGCCCATGACGGCAGGATGAGCATCTGGTCCAGCTTCCGAAGATGTCACCTTCAGGTCTTTCTACATCAGTCGTTCTCAACCTTCCTGACGCTGCGACCCTGTAAGACAGCTCCTTGTGTTGTGGTGGCCTCCCCAACCATAAAATTATTTTTGTTGCTACTTCATAACTGTAATTTTACTACTGTTATTGAATTGTGATGTAAATATCTGATATGCAGAGTACCTGACATTTGACCCCTGTGAAAGGGTCTCGTTTGACACCCAAACGGTAGTGACCCACAGATTGGGAACCATTGTTCTGTACCTTTCTAGCACCCTTTCCTGGCAGTAGGGCTCAAGGGGGAGTTGATAAACTATAAAGGGTTATAAACTTCATTACATGAAGTAATGAAACCCCTGCCTGGGCCTGCTGGAATATATTTGGGGTATGGTATTTTGTGAAAATAGCCCCTTAGAACAACCTGGAGGACAGTGTTGTGTCCTGGCCGCTTCACAGCACCCCCAGCTTACAGGTTTGCTAACTACTGTGTTTACTGACCCCTGTCTAGCCACTGAGCCAGTGCTTACCCCACGGGGACTTCTCGGATTGCACCAAAAGGCTACCATCAGTGATTTGCAGAAGCAGTCAGGAAATCCCTTGGCAGTCAGGAGTCAGGTTCTCCTGGAAGAGGGATTTCTGAATCAGAGCAGAAGCAGACACCCGACCACATCAAGGGGGACTGGGCTTTCAGGCAGAGGCTGAGTTGCTGCGTTTTGGAATGACTACTGATTAGTGAACCGCAGGATGGGACAGGCTGGCTCCTCAGCCAGGGTAGAGGACAGTGGGGCTGGAAGGTGAAGGAAGCAGGCAGGAGGGGGCCACAATGTGTAAGGATCTGTAGACATCTGGGGATGCTTAATCGGGAGGAAATATGGACCTCCCACACAGTAGCGCCTTTATGAGCTCTGATTATACACTAGAGAACACCGAAAAATAACAGAAACTAATGCCCTGGTCACTAATAACATTCTAATGGTAAATTGTGCTGCTTCCCTGAATCTTTCCCTTCCATGGAGCATGATGCTAAGCATATGGAAGTGGTGAGAAGGGAGGAGAGCAAGTTTCTATGTATTGACAGCTCCTGGGAGGCCCCTAGTCACAGATGTTGAAGGGTTGGGAACGTTGGGGAAATGTGACTCCGAGCTAGCACCTGAATCGAGAGACAGGGTAGGGCCAGAGATGAGAGTTGAGGGAGGAAGGGAGGGAAGTCATTCATTCATTCATTCATTCATTCATTCATTCATTCATTCATTCATTCATTC
>NW_026585685.1:3180616-3222601 GCF_907164565.1 Psammomys obesus
TTCATTCATTCATTCATTCATTCATTCATTCATTCATTCATTCATTCTTCTATTCCTCCAATTTATTTAGTGTTAAAAACTAGTGTTCTGAACCAGGGTGCTTTGGGACTCAAACCAAACTTCGCCACATGAGAGCCCTGTGAATCGAGAGTTGTTTGGCATGTCTAGGCTTCTGTTTCATCATGTGATCCTGTGATGAAAGAGATCCTTGTTGCTGTAAAAGTGTGTGTGTGTGTGTGTGTGTGTGTGTGTGTGTGTGTGTGTACGTACGTACATGTGTAGAGGCCAGAAGTTATACCTTCAGGTGTTTTCCTCTATCTTTCTCCATTCTTTTGAAGACTCAGGCCCTCTCACTGAGCCTAGAGTTCACTGTTTTGGCTAGACAAGCTTCCAGCGAGCCCTGGGAATTCACTCTAGTGAAGCCCCAGGTATCAGGGTTACAGACATATGCCATCACATTGGCTTTCCTGTGGGTGCAGGGATCAGAGTTGCTTCCCTGAGCCCTCTAGAAGCATTCTGAGAAGCAAAGTGCCCAGTCCAGGAATATTAAAATACCCTGGGCCTGACAATAATGGTTGATCATTCAGCACTTCCTGTTGTTGCCGAGTCTTTCAATAGATATGTAGAAAGTCCTGGGTGACTTTCCTTTTTTTTTTTCCTGAGTGACTTTCTTGAGTGGTTGCTTTGGAAGCATAATTTTACTCCTCTGGGCTTATGAAATGAGACATTTGCCCAACTTCTCCCCTTTCGTTTCCTTTCTTCCCAGTTTCCCGTAGACAGGCCACAGAACTCCTGTTAAAGAGAAAGGAAGGCCTATGGGCAGAGAGCAGATAAGAAAGCATGAACTGTGCCCTCTAGACTTCTTTGCTCACAATAGACACTTGAGAGTGCAATTAATAATTACTTCCAGGGGCCAAACACTCCGGAAAATGGAAACTTTGTTTTCTATTCTTCTGGTGTTTGGATTAAAATCGAGTCACTCATTTGGAATTCCAGGGCTGTGAGCTGGTGGTCCAAGGATCAGGTCTGTCCCAGCAACGTGTTTTATTTGGCTTGCACTGTATGTTAAAAATCGGAAAATGAAGCCCACGGTTGTTTCTGGATTCCTTTGAAAACAGAAGATCTAGCTGTCCTGGGCTGCCTTTCCTCACAGCAGCAGGCAGAGGAAGCCAGGCAGAGGCTGGGAGTTCTAGAGACTTCCCCTCTGATGCCCTCGGGCACCCCACCCCCACTCAGTACAGCCTCTTCTCACATTGCCAGGGAGCATGGTTATATTTGATGGTCTTGTCTGGTGAGGTGAGTGCAGGTGAGGCCAGTGGGGCCTGAAGGACTGTCACTGCTCCTAGGTCGATCCTCTTAACTGTGTCTGGGGGGAATGACTGACCCTCCACTTTCCTGCCAGATATAATGGCCTGGTGTCAGTGCCACCAAGGTCAGCCTTCCTTCATGGGACTTGACCTCCCAAAGAAAGTCACTGAGAGTCTGAAAGAGGTCAGCTTCCCCCTGGTTAGGAAACCACAGGATGGAACCTCAGTGTGAGCTCTTCACCTTCTTCTGATGCTACAGGAAGGAAGCTGCTGATCTGGGCTTCTGTGATTCAGAGCCCAGGACATTTCAGCATGGGAGCTTGGGCCCCGGCCTCCATACTTACCTTGTCTTTATTGCTTTTGACCACAGATGCAACTTTATCTTCTCTCTTTTCTCTTTTAAAAAATTCTTTTCTTATTCTTTAATTGTATGTGTGCTCTTGTGTCCATGCACACAAATGCAAGTGCCCTTGGAGACTGGAAGAGGAATCACTAGGGTTGTAGGTCATCTGACACAGTTTCTGGGAACCAAACTCTGGTCCTTTGCAATTGCTTAGGTCCTTAGCTGCTGAGCCAGCCCCTACCTTCTTGTCTCAGGTGAGCTCCCACAAGGACAACCTGATAGAAACAGAGCTTTCTCTTACACATCATGGGTCCCCAAAGCATCCATATTGAAAACCGCTGACCAGGCTGGAGATATGGCTGAGGTTAAGAGCACCGTCTGCTCTTCCACAAGTCCAAAGTTCAATTCCCAGCAACCACATGGTGGCTTGCAACCATCTATACTGTGATCTGATGCCCTCTCCTGGCATGCAGGACTACATGCAGATAGAACATCAGAAAGAAAGGAAAGGAAGGAAGGAAGGAAGGAAAGAAAGGAAGGAAGGAAGGAAGGAAGGAAGGAAGGAAGGAAGGAAGGAAGGAAGGAAGAAAGAAAGAAAGAAAAGAGGGAGGGAGGGAGGGAGGTAAGGAAAGAAGGAAGGAAGGAAGAAAGGAAAGAAAAGAAAGAAGAAAAGAAAGAAGGAAACCACTGGCCTTGGCTACCATCTCCTCCTGTCATAAAAGAGGGAACAGAGGTCTGTTCGCTCTCATGGAGGGATGATGGACTAGGGTGAAGAGACTTTACTCCGAGTCTAATGCCAACTTAAGAGTAGCATGGAGTCTGGACCCCTGCGTGTGACCCAGCTGGGCAGGTGTGGCCACCACTCTGCAGGGTTCTAGCTGGACTTGGTGGGGTTTTGTTTTGTTTTTATTAATTTTTATTTTTTTAAATATTAATCACAGGTTATTTAATTTGTATCCCAGCCTTAGCCCCCTCTCTCATTCCCTCCCAATCCCACCCTCTCTCTCTCTCATCTCCTCCCTGTCCCTCTCCAAGACTACTGCTAGGGGAGGACCTCCTCCCCTTCCATCTGACCCTAGCTTATCAGGTATCTTCAGGACTGGCTGCCATATCCTCCTCTGTGGCCTAGCAAGGCTGTTCCTCCCTCAGGGGCCAGGGAGAGGTAAAGGAGCCAGTCATTGAGTTTATGTCAGAGATAGTTCCTGTTCCCCTTACTTGGGAAACCCACTTAGATACCATGGGCTACATGCGAGCAGGGGTTCTAGGTTATATACTGGAAACAACCTAGATGTCCATTAATGGAGGAATGGATACAGAAATTGTGGTACTTTTACACAATGGAATACTACTCAATTAAAAACAAGGAAATCAGGAAAATTTCAGACAAATGGTGAGATTTAGAAAAGATTATCCTGAGTGAGGTATCCCAGGATCAGAAAGACACACATGGTATATACTTACTTATATAGTACTATAAGATAGGGTAAATATACTAAAATATGTGCACCTAAAGAAGATAAACAAAGAGGACCCAGGGTAAGATGATCAATCCTCACTTAGAAAGACAAATGGGATGGACATGGGAAGAAGGAGAAAACAAGAAACAGGACAGGAGCCTACCGCAGAGGACCTTTGAAAGACTACCTAGCAGCGCATCAAAGCAGATGCTGAAACTCATAACCAACTTTGGTAGAGTGCAGGGAATCATATGATAAAAGGGGGAGTTAATATGACCTGGAGAGGACAGGAGTTCCACAAGGACAAAATATATCAGGGCACGGGGGTCCTCTATGAGACTGTTTTGTTTCGTTTTTAAAGATTTATTTATTTATTATGCATACAGTGTTCTGCCTGCAGGCCAGAAGAGGGCACTAGATCTCATTATAGATGGTTGAGCCACAGTGTAGTCACTGGGAATTGAACTCAGGACCTTTGGAAGAGCAGCCAGTGCTCTTAACCTTGAAGCCATCTCTCCAGCCTCATTTGGCAGAACAACAGCACTTTAGGGACCATGACTCTGAGTTTCAGGTTTCCTGATGTGCCACACTTGTATTCTGCTCTCCGATTATCCATCCTCCAAGATGCCCACCACTTGTGTGTGTGTCGTCTCCTCCCACTTTGTGCTAGGCTTGATCCACATGGCCAACAGGATACGGCAGCAGTGAGGGGTGCCATGTCCAAGATTAAGATGAAAATGCAAGAAGCTCACACCATCGTTTCTGTCTCCGAGATCACCCACTGTGGTAGAAACTTCACTGCAAACGGCTCTGTGAACAGCTGTCAAGGTAAGGAGCTGAAAGTCCATGCTGTAGACAGGGGAGGGTGCAGAGAAGCATGGCCTATGACGCCAGGCATGCTCTTAGCATTGCGGCGTTGGAGGATCGCTCAACTGAAACTATCTGAGAGAGCGTGAGCCGAAATAAACCATAACAGTCCAGTTTGGCTCCTGTCGGATGCCTGCTCTTTGAGTGTGGTGGTTTGTTATGCAGCAATAGGTAACAGATACAGTCTCACAGCAGCAGAGACCTAAGCACCTCAACCCCACCGGCACTGGAGGGTAGACACTGAAGTAAGTTTAGTACCAAGCTGGATGGCTTGATCACAGAACATCTCTGTGATTATTATTCTCGAGGCTGAGAGGTCCAAGACCCAGGCACTGGCACATTTTGTGTCTGGCGAGGACCTGTTCCCTGCTTCAAAGATGGCAGCCTTCATGTTATCTCCTCACAGGGCAGTGAGGAAGCGGGCTCTATTGGGGCTGTTATTGGGATACTAATCGCATTCATGAAGGCTTATCCCATGCTACAGCTTGTGTATGGCACAACCGCAGAATTCACATGGAGGTTTGCTTGTCCACATGATGGCATTGGGAGGGAAGGTCCAAGGGAAAGATTAATATTTTGCAGCAGGACTGGATTAGTTTTCATACACATGGGTTAGCTCTCATGAGGGCATGTTGTTATAGTGCTGGTAAGTTTGTTGTCCCCCTCCACTCCACTTTTTTGGGGCACAATTGCTTTCTCCTTGCAATTGTTTTCTACCTTGTATGAGGCAGCACAGGGAGAATCATTCAGACCTCAGGTCTGTGAGCAGAAGTAAAGTCCTTTCTTTATATGATGTCTCAGATGCTCTGTTACAGCAACAGACCCACACAGCCCTCATGACCCCATCTAAATCAAGTTAGAGCCTTAGTGCCCCCTGCACCGTCACACTTGAAAGTAAAGGTCAGCGAGTTCATGGGGGCGCACAAGCATTAGGTCCATGACAAGCATCCTTCAGAGAACTTCAAAGTCCAGGCAAAGCATCATAGATGTTTTACTTCCTATAACTAAAATGATAAAAACCAAGAATAAATGTGTTATTTGTCACACATACATTACTGCATTTTTTAAAACCTTTCTTAAAAGAAACCCTATAGGCAACCAAAGATAATGTTTTTTTTTTTTTAAATTGAGATGTAAGCCACACAGCAGGAAACTCACCATTCTCAAGTGTTCAATTTAGTGGGTTTTAGGGTACTTACTATATTGTGCAATCATTACCACTAACTCTAGAATATTTTTATCCTTCCAAAGAGAAACTCCACACTCTCCCCTCCCTCCTCTCATTCTCTTTCAACCATTGATCTGCCTCCTGCCTCTACAGATGTGTTTATTCTGGACATTTCAGTGTGGTGTAATCATACAGTATCTGGTCTCTTGTGTCTATCTTCTTTCACTCAGCATGTTTACAGGGCCTCTCTCTGATTCAACATGCAACAGAAGGTCACTGCTTTTTAGGCTAAGTCCCATTTTGTTGTGTGGATATACCACAGTTTTCTCTTCCATTCATCCATTGGTGGGCGTTGGTAGCGTCTCCACCTTGGGGCTGTTGGGAATGGTGCTATAAGCATTTGTGTCCATATCCCTTAGATACATCCCCAAGAGAGGAACAGCGGCATCATACCATAATAATATGTTCAACTTCCTGAGGATTTGCCAAATCATTTTCTACAGTGGCTCACCATTTTGCATTCAAGATGGATATTTTCAGTCTATTAAATATTCTAACAACTGGACCAAACTGAAACATAAAACCATGTAGAAAACTGACACGTGAAAAATTTCTCTTTTTATATTCAAGTCTCTGCTTTTTACTTATCCTCGCCCACTGTTAGATTTGCCCTTGTAAGCTCTGGTCTAGTGGGTTGTTGAGCTCACTAGCTGTACTCTGACATCCATTCTTCTCTCTTAGACCCAAACCCTGACTCTAAGCTGCACACTTCATTGCCCAAAGCAAAGATGACATTTTCCCACCTCCCACTAAGCTCTTATGGCCATTGACCAGGCTATGGTTGATGATATGGGAGTACAAACATAGAGTATGACTTTCAATAAAAGCTCTCAATGGGAGACAATCTGCCCCTTCCTTCTTCCCCATCTCCTGCTCGATGGAATGCATGTTTTCCTCCCTTACCCCAGATTCCAAAATAAGGCTTAAATATATTTACAAAATATATTTAAATCTATTTACAAAAGCCTAGGCCGATATAGCTAGGCATGTTCCCTGACTGGCTCATAACTAATATTCTGTTTATTCTATTCTTAGTTCTGCCATGTGGCTGGTTACCTCTGCTCCATTTCATACATCCATCTTTTTCAGAATCTTCTCTCTCTCTCTCTCTCTCTCTCTCTCTCTCTCTCTCTCTGGAACTCCTACCTCCTTATACTCTGCCTCAGCTAACAGGCCATTAGCTTTTTATTGACAGGTGGTGCTTCCATACAGTATGCAAGAGAGTCCTTTTACACATGTGCATGCATGTACACAAACACATACACACACACACACATACACAGACACCATCTTAAATATCAGCAATGTGTTGGATTAAATGGAAATGTGCCTTACATCTAACAAGTGCTTAAAAACAGAAGCCAGTACTGGTTACTAGTGAAAATGAACATTTCCCTTATTTGCACTTTCCTGGGGTGGTAAGGCCAGGACGGCATGCCAGCGTGTGGACAGCCATTGAGTGGGATCTGTTGATAGAGGCCTCAGACCTAGAGCAAGGTAGGGTAGGAGGCAAAGAAGCTCTAGAGGTCTTGGACTTGCTGGGGCTGTTACTTACTTCTGTCTCTCCTCTCCATCCCACTATTGAAGTTCGGAATCAATGACTTGTTCTGAGTTTACAGGCTAAAGGACCACAGGAATCCCTCTAAGACAAACCATGCCTTGACCCCAATGTAAATATGGACTTCGGATTTTTGTGCTGGTGCTGAAATGACTCAGACTTTTGGGTCTGATAGGGAAGAATGAATATGTTTTCCACTGTAAGAATAGCTTGGGTTTGGGGGTGTCAAGGGAAATGGTATAATTTAGATGTGGCTAACCTCCTCCAAAACTCATGGAAATTTACTTACTGGGGTAACAGTATTGAGCACTGGTGAGAACGTGAGAGGAGTCTTATCCTCAAGGCTGCATCCTCATGAAGGGATCCATGCTGTTCTTGCAGGAATTAGTTAGCCTGGGAGGCTTTGATGGCAAGAGCAGGTTGATAAGAGGGAGCTCAGCTTCCTCTGCTTCTTCTTGCCAAGACTAAATCAGCTTCTATTTATTCTTCATAAATTATTCAGTCTCAGGTAACCTGGGATTGTCATAGGAAACTGATTATAACACCATCCATCTATACATTCCCTACTGTCAGAGTTTTGTCAACCTGATGTGAACCCACACATACCTGGGAAGAGGCGATCTCAACCAAGAAATTGTCTACATTGGATAGAACTGTAGGCATGTCTGTAGGGATATTTTCTTGATTAATGGTTGACATGAGAAGGTCCAGCCCACCTTGGGTGGTACAATTCCTAGGCAGGTAGTTAAGAAAGTAGGTGAGCAAGCCAATACACATTGCATCAACATGCCGTCTGCTTCAGTTCCAGGTTTCAGGTATCTGCCTTGAGTTCTTACCCTGACTTCTTTGAATTGTTGACTGTGATACGGAAGCATAAGCTGAATAAAACCTTTTCTCCCCACGTTTCTTTTGGTTAAATGTTTTTATCAAGGTACTATAAAACAAACATAAGATACATTGCTTGCTCCCTAATTGACATATAGATTGATTTCCCTCACCTTCCTTCCCTTCAAGCACTTCCCTTCAAGCACTTGTAAAACATTACCATTGGTTCCCAGAAGAAAACTAGAAAATAAAACCAACTGAACATCTGGGCTGTCCTTCTATGATTGCGAGTAGCTGAGGACTCTACAAAGGGGTCTTCCTTTAAGTCTTTGATTTGGGGTGGAGCTCAAATTGGCCCTTCTGTTTGACTGAGATATGGATTCCTTCTACAGAAATGCTCTGAGGGTCCTGAAGATGTCGTCACTCTGTGCGCTTCATAACCATCTTTACATTCCAAAAAACTCAAATAACCACAGTACAGTAGTAAAGCAAACGGGAGGCCCTGCTTGCTGCCCAGATGAAAGTCTTACTCAGCTTTCTGATGACACATGTTGAAATCTCCATTCGCTCATAAGGTTTGAAATTGCCTCAGCACAACATGGGTCCAGGTTCGTTCCCTCCGGACACTTAGATAAGCACTCAAGTTTCTTAGGTGAACAAATCTCCAACTTGCTTCCCAATAGATGATTCCCAGCTGTCCGCGTGTCCTGCCTCTCACCTCCTGGCCTGCAGCTGGAGTGTCCACTCTGCGAGCCTCACCCTTGGCAGCTCTCCTGAGAAGACTAAAACTGACAATGGAATTTAAATGAAAAATCATAAGAGATGAGCCAGGCATGTTAGCTCATGCTTATAATCATGGGACTTGGAAGACTGAGGTCAGGAAATCATACCGAGTTTGAGGCCGGTCTGACTTATATGGGAGACTGTCTCAAAATAGAAAAAAAAAATCATTAAAAAATGAAAAATAAGATTAGAAGGCACATATTAAGAGTTTGATGAGTATTTAAAGATGAGTGGATAAAGGAATTAAAGGAATATTAAAGGGATGAAAGACTGAATCAATTTACTCCATCAATTAGCCATTTTAACTAATAGTTTAAAAACCTGCGTGAAGGGCTCTGCCGTGGAGAGTGGCAGGTGCGCGGTGCGTGCGTCAGGGTCACTGCGTCAGGATCTCTGGGGCTTTGACTTGCTAACAAAGTCTTTAGTAGACAGGTTCTTAGGCTCACTGCAGGCACCTGTGCCTGAGGAATTGGCTCCCTTAGGGGAAGAGCGGCCCTAGGGGGAAATGTTAGCAAAGGCTCACGTTGGTTTGTGGGCAGCACTAAAATGAGAAAAGCCTGAAAGAGTCAAAGGACTCAGGAAAGCATGCCATCGTGATTCCTCTGCTCTCCGCTGGCAGAGAACCAGTGGCCGGCATCACCCAGAGGACCGTTTGCAGCAATGCATCAATACCAGCTGGCTTAGTGGTGACTTCCGGTACGAGCCCAAGAGCTTTGTTCCATGCAGACTGGGAGGAGCAGGAGGTGAAGATGGGAAGTAGATAGAGGCTCAGGTGGTCCAGGAGTCACCCGACCTCAGAAAGAGAACACCGAACAGAATGGAGAGGAGTGATTTTCCCCCAAACAATTACTACCCCTCTGAAAGCACCAAGTGTGAGCTATAGACCACAAGTGTGGGCTATAGACCATGCCAAGAGGCCCACTATAATATTGAGTGCAGTTGGAAAAGCTGGTTTCATAAGGAATATTCTATGTCTGCCAATATAAAACCATTATTGATACTCAGTAAAACTGCACCAGAAAGGGTTGATAGGTACCTCGCTCAGTTGCTTGCCTGGTCTGTACAAAGTCCTGGATTCTATATCTTTCTTGTTTTATACGTTCCTATTTTTCCAGCATGGGAAGTGGAAACAATAGTGTGTACGTGAGTGTGTATGAATGTGTGTCTGTGAAGCTCAAGGTGATCCCTAGTTACATAGAGTATTGGAAACAAACCTGAGTTGCATGGTTTTGAGATGTCTCAGAACAACAACCAAACCAAACAACCAAACAAAAAATGTTCCAGGTAAAACTTGATTCTAATAATTTGTCTGTGTGAATAAAACCTCATCACTCCTCCATAAGCCTCTTCTTGCAGGATCATGATTTCACAACTATTCCCCACTCTCCTCCATTCAGTGTCTTTGCCTCAGTCAGGAGCAGTGGGAGCATGGAGTCCCCCACTTGCTGGACAGAAGACAGCCTGGCCCCCTTAGTGTCTAGGAAGCAGAAAATCATGCGCCTCCACAGATGCACACTGCTCCTATGTAAGCCTTCTGTAGCTGCTCTTTTCGCTGTCCATGAGTTCCCCACCATGCCTCCCAGCCTCCCACCTCACAAGCCTGTTCTTTGTCTGTGGATGTGAGTGAAGCTTATTCGCAGAGTGCCTCAGCTCCTCGTGGGGCCCTCCTCCTTCCCAGGCCCCCTGGGGATGGACAGGGCCAGCACAGAGCGTGAGGCTCCTGGCCTGCCACAACCTGCTGTCATCAGTCTACAGGATCAACATCTAGGTCTCCAAGGCCCTTGTGAAATGTCTTCTGTAGTCTCCCCTCAAGTGGGCAATGACCCTGAGTCCTATTCTGGGTAGCTCATGCGTGTATTGTTGGGTAACAACATCCCACACTCGGAGGACCAGTCTGAAGGACAGCATAGGACATGAGAGCATTTATCTTCCTTCTGTGTGAAACTGAAACACTTCATTGTGCGTTTGCTCATCAATTCTTACGTGGATCTGTGAGTGGAAGTCAGTTCCTACTTGAAAAAAATTTATATAAACACCTTTGAGGAGCAGAGGAAGCCCTGAATGAATATGTATTGTTGACGTTGACACGGCCATTTCAGAGACCTCCGAACCTTGGGAACTGGCAAAACCTTCCCCTGATCTGAGTGAGAAGGTTAGCAGGTTGAGCAAGACCTAGCAACTGTAACTTCCTCCTCCCTGGATGACCATGCTGGAGACAGCTTCCCTACAGAATCCTCCCACTGAGACTAGCTTACTCCTCCCCCTGTGCTGTACAGAAGAAAGCACTAGGATCCAGGCTGTTGGCGCTGCCCCATCAGAGCGAGGGCACAGCCCACTGGATCCCAGCTCTTCTATGAAGGTGTCCATTTGTCTGCCCTTTTTTTCTCTCTTGTTACCCGAATCAGGTTTTCAAGGCCAATCTGTGCAGGACTCAGTAGCCACAGGTGGGAAAGATAAACAAGTATTGTGATCTGCAAAGCATAAGGCTGCTTTGAGGCCTAAGGGTCGGTGAGGGAATAGGCTAACCACAGCACTTATGGAGCAGTCTATTTATTTAACAGACGGCTTTTTCTGACAGACCCGAGAGGACCTTGCTTTATCTCTACAGGGCTCTTCTGTCTACATGATGGGCAGATAACTCATTAAGTAGTTTTGAGTGAATCAATAAAGGAATGATAAAAAGAAGTAGGGTGGAGTGAAGCTCAGACCAGGCAGAGCCAGCCTGGCCTGGAGAATGATCTAACTGCCTGGAAATCCATCAGAGGCTTTAGCGATGGCTGCCAAGAAGCAATAGCTCTCAGAGCTAAGGGTCCACATGCAGCAAGGATCCTTCCTACACCGCAGGTCCCCACACACATGGGGGCTCTTGATTTTGCACATGGAATACATGAATGGAACGGCCATTTGGAGAAGGTAGTGTTTTTGCTCCATGTGAAAGCAAGTTGACATCTTTTTTTAGAATAGGGTCCAAACTATTAGTTGCTCCTGCATGGTGATATCTATTGCTTAGAATGACAAGGAGAGATCTTTCTTAGATTGGGCATGGTGAAACATGCCTTTAATCCCAGTGCAGGGGCAGTGGCAGCGGCACCAGGCAGAGACAGGGGCAGACTGATCTTGGTTACACAATGATTACAACTTTGTGAACGCTACATAGTGAGACCTCGTTTTAAAAAAAAATAACACCTCCTTGCCTTCTACAAATTCCTCTCTGCAGAACAACCACGTTGGCCACACTGGCTATACTGACAAGTTCCGTAGTTGATATCTAATCTGAACCAAGCTGAGCCTGTGACCACCCTTTCCATGTCCACAAACATAAACATGAGCAAGCCTAAGAAAAAAAACACCAAGTGTGTGTCTCTGGGACCATTTTGAGGGCCTCAGACCTCTGGGCACACAGATGTGAACCTGTAGGCTGGCCACATCACCCACAGGGCAAGAGAGATAGACGCCAAATACAGAGAAGCTGGGTCAGAAATGCCTTAGTGAGCATCTCTTCCTGAGGGTATGTGGAACCTGTCTCCCCACCCAGTCTGGATGGGACTTGTTATCTGCAACCGGAACAATCCTAATTTATCCATTTTGATGCTTGAGACTCAGCACTTCCAGGTAAGGTCAGCGCTATTCTTGGCATAAAAGATAGTTTTATCACATTTGCATGAATTATCATTGTCTTCATGCAATCACTGGCATCCAGCTGCCGAGGCAAGCGGTTTCCCGTGCAATCAATCTGCTTTTGATACCAAATGCAAGTAGCTTGTTTTACAAATGCAGTGTTATTTGTTTGTTTGCTGTGAAAGATGCAACTTTATTACTTATGTGCTGCAGCCTTCTATTTTGATGGTTCGGAGTTTACTTTGAAGCTCTCAGATGACTCCGCTCTGCTTTACTGTGATTCTAGACCACGTCAATCAAATCAGTCTGGCTTGTGCATGTGTGTGTTTCCTTACATCTTTTGTCCTCCCCTAACATCTGCAGCTGGTTCTGTCTCATGTCATCCAACAAGACAAAGGACAATCCAAAGTGATAAAATAAATTATACCCAGGTGAAAGACAAGAAGCTTTTGACCAAACTTTGTGAATTTTGAGCGGTCCACTTAACCAGCGGAACTATCAGAAAAGCTAATTCAGTCCTAACCTGAACAATGAAAATCTTCTTTTTATCTCAAGGCTGCTGGTTGATAGTCAGCCCAGTGCTGAGTACTTGTGTGCATAGTTCAGGAGACCATACTATATTAGTTTGGTTTTCGGTTGCCGTGACCAACGTCATAACCAAAAGCAACCCAAGGGAGGAAAAGGTTTATTTTTAATCCAGTCCATCACACAGGAAGTCAAGGTTGAAGCTCAAGGCAGAAACCTGGGGGAGGCCCTGAGGCAGAGACCACAGAAACAACAGCAGCAGATAGGCTGCTTACCGGCTTGTTGGCAGGCTTTCATTCAGCTGTTTTTATATAGCCCAGGCACACCTGCCTAGGGGATGGTGCCATCCGTAGTGGGCTCAGCCCTTCTCCATCAATCAGCAACCACAGGCCCATATGATAAAAGCCATTTTTTTAGTTGAGGTTTCTTCTTCCCAAACTTCCTTTTAGGTTTGCGTCAAGTTGACAGCTGAAGCTAATATGACACACATCCAAATAATCATGTTCACAAAACCAGTCAAGATCAAGATCTGGGAAGCTGAAGATTTGAAGTCTATGACATTTTGAAGAGCATGTGATTTGGGGGCTTAGGAAATGATATCCAAGACTATTCCACTTTGAACTTCAAACCTAGGGCACTGTGAGACCCCAAAATAAGCCACTTGAAATATATTTTTTGGCCTATTTCCACATGGCTATTCAGACAAATTGCAGAGCTCTGCACACACGACTCACTCATCAGGACGTTGTTTTGCCAAGAAGCTCCCATCTATACAGGAAATTTGCTTAGTGACATAAGCGATGTGGAGATCAGTGGTTGATAGTAGTGGATCCCTTTTCACCTGATATCTTGCTTTCTGCCCTGTCCTAGGAAGAAGACAGCAGACTGACACCTGTTCCGGCAGGAATGACTATAGGTGGCTGTGACCCAGGATGCTTCTCTACATGACCAGGCAGCCTTTACTTCTTGCTCTGTATGCCCCCTCCCCCGCACCTCCACAGCCTGCCCAGCACTCCTCCCTATAAGCTCACCACTTCCTTTAGCTCTGTAGAAGGTTCAGCATCTTGCACTTCCTCTGAGTCTCTTATCTGTGTAAAGGTGGGATTTTTGAGAAGACACTCTATTCCTAGAATCCTCTCTTAGATATGTCTGCAAACAGGGAGAGGGAAGACTTGATACCACTTGTAGAGTCCAAGAAAGCTCTCAGGCTGTTTGTCCATTCTCTGGGCTCATTCATCTTCTCTAAAATAACGTACTCATTCTTTAAAGTTGCCTACAGCCCCACTAGTCCTTTTCCATACCAAGAGGGAAGCTTAAAGAAGTCCAGCAGAGCTTTGATAAGCTTCCATATCTTTATTGGCTATTTGGTACTTGTTTTCCATCATCATGTACATGCTGACATTGTATTCTTTGCCCTGCTTTGCGCTTTGTTTTGGCTTTGCTTCCTTGTTAGTTTCTAGAGATGGACAAATGCTAGGCAAACTCTCTACCATCGAGCTGGGACGCTGATCTTTTTACTTTTTGTATGAGACATGGTCTCACTAAGTTGCTCATGAGAACCTTGAACTCATTCTGTAGCTCAGCCTAGCCTTGAACTTTGTTTGTTTGTTTGTTTGTTTGTTTGTTTGTTTTCCCCCAGCAAGGGAGAAGTTTCCTGGTTACTTTGACATTTATTTCTTTATGTGCTTCCCCCAAAATATGTGGTATGTTTAACAATAGTGTTTTACCCTGTGGTTAGGTAGGTAACTGTGATGGTTTAGTTTGTCAACTAGACACAAACCAAGGATTATGAAGGATATGACACATCAAGTGAGAAAATGCCTCCATCAGATTACCTGTAGGCAAGTCTGTGAGGGCATTTTCTTAAATAACGATGGATATGGGAGGGTCCAGCCTGCTCTGGGTGGTGTTGCTCTTAGGCGGATGGTTCTGCCTCATACAAGAAGTCAGGCCTGAGCAATCTACAGAAAGCAAGCCAGTAAGCTGCATTCCTCCATGGCTTCTGCTTCAGTTTCTGCCCTCAGGTTCCTACCTTCAGTTACTGGACTTCCTTTAGTGGTGAACTGTGATGCAGAAGTCTAAGCCAAATGCACCCTATCATCAAGATGTTTTCGGTTATAGTATTTTATTAAAGCAATAGCAACCTAACTAAGATAGTAACCAAGAAAAATTACAATCTCCTGTGTTGTTTTAGAGCTCTCTTGTGCCCCCGAGGCCAATAACTCACAGGGAGATGTCCCATGCCTGGATCTGTGATTTTTATTTGATAAAAACATTCTTTATTCTTTGCTTTGTCTGCTGAGAGAGCAGCATTGTCCTCCAAAGCAGTATTCCTCCATTCAATCTCTTTTTTTGCTTTATATTTCTTATATATATTTCTTATATTTCTATTTATATCACCACCTGGTGCATATCCTGGGCTTCACATTCCCACCCTTACCTCCTCTTCTCCGCCATTATCCAACTTAAATCATCAACTTTTGATTCTCCTGCCTCAGCTTCCTGAATATCCAGGATTACAGGCCTACACCACTGAGCTCAGCCATTTTCTTGTTAATCTGTTCACTAGTATTGATTCTCAGTGTTAGAACCAAGGGTGATGCACACAGATTTTATATGAAAGAGGTTTATTGGATGGAGATGAAGAGAGAGAAGGAGAGAGAAAGAGACATGTTGGGGGAAGGAAGGGAGTACCCGACAGAGAAAGGGGAGAGAGCAGGAGAGCAAGAGGGCAAGAGGATAAGTGGCAGATTGATCCTTTTATGGAAAGACATAAAGTACTTTGGTATAACTCTAACCAAACAAGTCAAAGACTTGTATGAAAAAAAAAACAACAACTTTCAGTTTCTGAAGAAAGAAATAGAATAAGATATCACAAGATGGAAAGATCTCCCATGCTCATGGCTTAGCAGGATTAACATAGTAAAAATGGCCATTTTACCAAAAGCAATCTACAGATTCCGTGCAATTCCAATCAAATTGCCAACACAATTCTTTACAGACCTTGAAAAAAAAAATTTCAACTTCATATGGTATAACAAGAAACCCAGAATCACTAAAATAGTCCTCTACAATAAGAGATCTTCTGGAGGTATCTCTATATCTGATCTCAAGCTGTACTATAGAGCAACAGTAATAAAAACTGCATGCTAATGGCATAGAAACAGGCTGGTGGAGCAATGGAATCAAATAGAAGACCAAGAAATAAACCCACATACTTATGGACACCTGATTTTTGACAAAGATGCCAAAAGCATACAATGGGAAAAAAAAGATAGCATCTTCAACAAATGGTGCTGGTCTAACTGGGTGTCTATATGTAGGAAAATGCAAGTAGATCCATACTTATCACCCTGCACAGAACTAAAGTCCAAGGGGGATAAAAGACCTCACTATAAAAATAGACAAACTAAACCTGTTAGAAGAAAAAGTGGGGAAGAGCTTTGAATTCATTGACACAGGAGACAACTTCCTGAACAGAATACCAATAGCACAGGCTCTAAGATCAACAATCAATAAACAGGACCTCATGAAACTGAAAAGCTTCTGTAAAGCAAAGGACACTGTCAGCAGAACAAAACAATAGCCTTGGGAAAGGCTATTGGGAAAGGATCTTTACCAACCCTATACCTGACCGAGGGCTAATATCCAGAATATATAAAGAACGTAAGAAGTTAAACAACAACAAATCAAGTAATCCAATTAAATATGGAGCAACTTAACCATACCTGTCAGGTGTGGTTACCTGGTGGGCTGCACATGATGCCATCATAGGTTGCTAGGCAACCCAGAATCAGGCTGCCTAAATACTAACGCTCAGAATCAACTACTGAATGTCTGAGGGAAAAGAGGAGTTCTTTCCCCCTTATAGGAAGAATACTGAGAGTGAGCAAAACTAGAAATATATTTTAGGATATGAACATAAAAGGCTTCTCAAATGTCAGATGGAAGAGGCATCTGTTTATCAGGGGCTATATGGAGGGAAGCAAGGAGCAGGTCGTGTAGGCATGAAGTGAACTCCCTAACAAAGGTTCACGTGTAGTGACAATTTTAGAATTTTGGTTTCTTTTAAAACACAACAATATTATAAGAATAACCTTTCATTTTAATCCCATGTGTGGGGGTATGGAGCTGCTTTGGACTGTCGGTGGCAGCTGACTATGATTTGCCTCATGCTCTAGCAGAGACATAGTTTTGCCAGCTGAAGATAGTTTCTGAAATTGTGTGATGTTTGGAATTCTGGGAACTTTTCAGAGGGTACATAAATGTGAGGGCCCTAAGAGGTCAGTGGTGTGTGGTCATTTAGGGAGGTAGGTTGCAGTTTGTTAGTAACCATGGTCAAATAAGAAACAAAAAGAAAGAAATTAGATTCAGTGATTTTCCTGTTTCCTTCATCCCATCTAACCATGTTTTTCTCCTATCTAGAGTTAGGGGCCAAAACTGGGGTGTAAAGAGTGGGAAATTGAAGAACCCACTTAGAGCAAAGAACAGCTAGAAGTGGCACCCAAACTCAGTAAAGAAAAAATGGGAAATTTGATTTCAAATGTTGTAGAGAAAAATGACAGGGGATGAAGAAACGGATTTTATTTTTTCAAGACACCAGCAAAAAGTTCTTCTTGGCTGCTGTTGCTGGGATAATCCCCACTTTGCTCCCAGAGGGGAGTTTTCGTTTTGTTGTTGTTTTTCTCTTTTCTTTTCTTTCTTTTTTTTCTCTTTTCTTCTGTATATTTTGTTTCAAAAAAAAAAGTTTGAAAGGATGGCTAAGCAGTCGGAAAAATTGCAGGTTGGAAATGGAGGAGCCTGGAGGGGGAAGTGGATGAAATGGGAAAACAAAAGGGGCCATTCTACTCTTTCTTTTCTGAAAGGTTACAGAGTTGGCTGTGCTGCTGGAGAGGTTTCAGGTGAAAATGATAGCACTTGGGAAGTGAGAAGCATTGGAGAAGAGAGAACAAAAAGGCTCGGTGCTGGTGACTGAGCAATAGAGCAGAAATATCCCATAAGAGGAAAGAAGAAAAGAAACTGTGCTGGAGGATGGTCAGTTCATAGAAAAGTTGAAAATCTGAGAGGGCAAGGTGATGAAACAGCTCATTTCAAAAGAAAGAGAAAGTCTCAACCAACTGCACCACCAGAATTAGAGGAGGGGTCACCCAGGATTAGAAGATCACCACCAACTTTTTCGGTAGTCGTACAGCATGTGCCTACTAACGGTGTGGAACAAGGTTATGACAACATAGGATGGCATCTTATAGAAATGGTAGATTTAAGGCATTGTTACAAGTCCATGATTTCATATAGGATTCGATTACCTTATGTGAAACAACTGGGCTACTCAAAGTAGAATTATTCCCCAAGACTGAAAGGAATTGGGAACAGCTGTATTAGAGTCTGGTCCACTGTTGCAATAGTTAACATGTTGGAGGGAAGAAGCCGCAAATACTGAACAGCAAAATAAAATGCCAGTTGCTAGATGAAGGATGGTACTCTGATGTACAAGAACAGATTCAATTTTATTGTGTTACTATGGAACACTTTCTCTTAGTGGCTTTAAGAGCTTGGGACAAAGTTGAGGGACTCAGGGGAAAGTCCACCTCATTTATAAAGATAATAAAAGGCTGTGGAAAACCTTCATTGATTTTTTTTTAAATAAAGATTAGTCTCAGCTGTGAACAAAGTTATCAGACCCTGGCACAAAGCATGTGTTGATAGAGACCTTGGCATTTGAAAATGTAAATACTGAATGGAAAAATGTTATTAGACCATTAAAGGCAAAAACAGCGCCTACAGATAAGTGGATAAGGGATACAACTGATATTGGTTCCTAACATGTACCGTGATAAAATAACATGCCAAGCTATAGCTAGAGGTCTCCAATATTAAAATGTCCAATGCTTCAGTTGTAGGAAATATGTCCATTTGCAAAGAGACTCTGACCAAACCCAAAGTGTCAGATCTCACAATATTCAGTGCATTAACTGCAAGAACTACAGTGCTTTGCATCAGAAAAGTGAACAAGCTATTTTTTGGGGCAATGGTTTTACTAAATTTCAAACAGAAAGAATGCCTGGGCTTCCCAGGTGTTTATGTCATGCAGCAAAGGCTGCCATTGGGTTCAGGAATGCAGATCCAAAAAAGATATTCAAGGTAATTTCTTATCATCAGGAAACAGCCTTGAGGGCCTGGTTTGGAGCCCCATAACAAAAATTATAAGCCTGTTCAGTCAAGGAACAACAGCAGCTGAAAGACACTGGGTTATAAAGAAAGAACCGTGGTATTAAATCAACCTATAGACTGTAAGGATGTGTTAACATAAGAATGTAAGCCAGCAAAAGCTTTCTGCTGGGGACATGGATTTGTTTATATATCCACAGAAAATGAAAAGTTGTGGATACCATCAAACCTGATAATGATTAGCATTGAACAGAAGAGGTCTGAAAACCTTGGCCTCTGACCCAAAAAGCACTTATTTCATTGAAAATGTATCTCTTTATAATTTTCCACTACATACAGCATAATTAATAGATTAAAACAGAAGGGGGAAAATGTAGTGACAATTTTGGAATTTTGGTTTCTTTAAAAACACAGCAATATTATAATCCTATGCTTTCATTTTAATTCTGGGTGTGGGGGCATGGGGCTGTTTTGGACTGTCTGCAGCAGCTGACTATGATTTGCCTCATGCTCTTGCAGACACATGGTTTTGCCAGCTGCAGACTGTGTGATGTTTGGAATTCTGGGAACTTTTCAGAGGTTACATAAATGCTAGGGTCCTGAGAGGCTGGGTCAGGGGTTATTGGTTGTTTAGGTAGGTGTTGGTTACCGTGTGTTTGTAGTCATGATTAAAGAAAAAACAAAGAAAAGAAATTAGATACAGGGATTTTCTTAATTTCTCTCTCTCCTCTGTTCTTGTTTCTCTCTAAAGGTTGGGAAAAGAAGAACCACAAAGTAGTGAAGTCAGGTTACATTCACATATTGAAATTCCATTGCTGAGCAGTAAGTCATGACAGTGCTGACTTGACAACTATGTTAATCCTCTTAATTCCTTGATGGAGTCATAACATTATGGGAAGCTGAATGCTCTTCAGCCTGCTAGCTCTACCAGAAAACACTACCCCACACTTACCACACACGCACGCGCGTGCGCACACACACACACACACACACACACACACACACACAGATTGGTAGATAAATCAGGTTCTTTTTATAATTTAAATTTTATTCACACACACACACACACACAGATTGGTAGATAAATCAGGTTCTTTTTATAATTTAAATTTTATTCATTATTATTGCCCCTGTGAGTCTGATTTTTGCGTGTGGGGTATGTGTGCTTCAGACATGTGTGAAAATCCAAGGGAAACTTTCAGGAGTCTAGTAACTGGTTTTCTTTTCACTGTGGGACCTGGGGATCAAACTCAGTTTGTCAGGCTTGTGTGGCAAGAGCTCTGTCCCACTGAACCATATTTCCAGCTTGGGTAGTAAGTATTTATGCAGATCTGCCTTGGGGAAATGGGATAGACTCTTTTCTCAAAGGAATATACTCCACATTTTCAAAACAGGAAGCATCTAGCGGGTTTTATGGAATGATGGGTAGAACGTTCCTGCTCATCCACTCTAGATAGAGTCATTTGACCTCAGACTCATTCACATCTTTTATTTTCTCACAATATTTTTTATTGATGTATATTTATTAAAAATTTTATAGTATTGCCCTTTATATAGAAGAGTTTATTTTCAGCGTACCATGTTCTTTGTTGACATATTCTCCATTTTTCATTCTCTCTGTTTAGAAACGTTCAGGGGAAAATACTTTCAGATCTAGACACATGCAGGGACTTTCTGAAAAGGATTCCAAAAGCTCAGGAAATAATGCCAAGAAGTGACAAATGGGTCTAATTGAAGTTAAAAATGTACTTCACAGTAAAGGAAATGATGAGATGAAGAGACATCTACAAAAGGGAGACAACTTTGCTAGCTATACATTTGACAGAATTACTACCTACAGAATAAAAAAAAATTCAAAGAATGCTAAACACCGAAAAGTCAAACAACCCAACCAACAAATGAGTTAATGAAATTAACAGACATGAAGTATGGAGGATGAAGAAATGTAAAATACATTCTTAGCCATCAGAGAGATGTTTTAAATAAAAAAGCACACTAGGATCCAATCTTATTTTAGGATGGGCTATCATTAGGAAACGGATCCTGGCGAGGATGTGGGGAAAAGGAAATCCTTTCATAGGGATGTAAATTGGTCCAGCCACTATGGAAATTAGTATGGATGTTCCTCAAAATATTAAAAATAGATCTAACATGTGACCCAGCTACTGGATGCTGTCAACATACGGCAGAGTCACCTGTACAGCCACGTTTGCTGTTGCACTATTCACAATAGCTGAGTTAGGGACCAGGCCTGTCAACAGATGAATGAGTGTGTTAAGGAAATGAGGTCTACGTCAGGCTTATGGAGAAGTGCTGTTCAAGAGAAGCATGGAGTCAGATTATCCTTTAAGCAAAAAGTTTATTAAAACTGCCAGCCTGGAAGGATCTGAAATAAAGCTACAGGCCTGGGAAAAGAAAGGCTGTTCATCTAAGATCCCTTATGGGAAAGCAGGGCTGGAGAGGTGATGTGCCAAAAGAAAGTGGAACTACAGTTAGTTGACATTACCAAATTAGGCTAAGAGGCACAGTGTTCTTTTCAGTTTAGGTTGGGGCAGGTGTTTGAAAGCCTCAAGGACATTTATGGGTGGAGGTAGCATGAAGACGTCTACAGGACAATGGGTGTCGTTAAGTATGCCTTCTGAAACATGGTGGTGGACATCCTGCCTCCAAGCCTGGACAGCCAGGAAGCTGTGTGTGTGTGTGTGTGTGTGTGTGTTCTTAACCTGTTTGCAGCCTTCTCCAGGTAATGTTGTGCTATCTGGAAGCCCTGCTTGCATGAGAGGCTTGTGTAGCATGACCACTGTAGTCTTTATATTAGTGTAATGGAAAAAGGGGGATGATTGTATAGAAAAAAAAAATCTTACAGATGGGAGGGAATTAGGGAGTGCCAAGATCACTGTGGCTACTTCCTCCTGAACTGGGGTGTCACTAGATCAAGAACCCCCCCCCCGCCTTCCCTTCTGCCCTAGTTTTGTAGCAGATAGTCAAGTGTCATCTTTGGGTTGCAGGTTGTATGGGAATTAACCGTCCAGGAGGACATTGTCTGCAAGAGCCTGTGTGGCATGCTGGCTGGTATGGCAGTGTGGATGAATCAGGTTAGAAGGTGGACTAGGGCAAGGTTTTGGCATGAGCATGCTTTAGTGCTGTGCATCAAATGCCTTCCCTGCCATTACGGGGACTCTCTCTGAAACCACGGGCAAAAGAAATTGTTTGTTCCAGATGTTGCTTTTTGGCCATGATGTCTTATCACAGCCCCAGAAGGTGACTAATACAGGGAGGTGGAGGGAAGAGGCCCTTCACTTTTGGTGGATTTTATCTTTTGCTTTGAAAGCCTCAAGTCTGAACTCCTGCGTTCTATTAACATCCTAGCTTTGCAGGCGAAAAACTGATACCTGATAGGGAGGAGGAAGTGCCAGGAATGTTGTACTTTTATTTTATTTTTTAATTTTTATCATAACTTAGAGTGGAAAGGATAGGTTGTTATAGAAAAGATAAAAGGAAGGAATGAGGAGTAGCTGGACGTCATCTACGATGAAAGCTGAAGCTTATCAAAAGGAATATAGGTCATTTTCCTTTTGGTGAGACACCACCTTTTTTTTAAAAAAATAAATTTATTTTTAGTTTTCATCTACTCTGTTACAAAAACCTGACATTATTGGGAGGTAGAACCTGATTGGTGGAAGTAGGACCCTAAAGATGTGTTCTGGAAAGGTATACCAAGTCCCTGCCCTTTCCATTTTCTTTGTTTTGTTTTGTTTCAAGACAGGGTTTCTCTCTGTAGCCTTGGCTGTCCTGGTCTCACTTTGCAGACTAACTCCACCTGCC
This sequence comes from Psammomys obesus, assembly GCF_907164565.1. Classification (NCBI taxonomy): domain Eukaryota; kingdom Metazoa; phylum Chordata; class Mammalia; order Rodentia; family Muridae; genus Psammomys; species Psammomys obesus. Next base: position 3,203,121 of record NW_026585685.1, read on the forward strand.
TTTGCCTCCCTGAGTGTGGGGATCACAGGTGTGCGGCATCGCACCTGGCTTCTTTCCACTTCTGATTACTGTCTGTCATGAGTGAGCACTTTATCCAACACAGTCTTATGGCCCTGAAGTTTGAACTCATCACAGGCCCTCATAATAGAACCAACTGACTGTGGCCTGAAGCTGTAGCAAACACTTTAAAATGATTCTACTAAAAGCCAGGCGTGGTGACACACACCTTGCTGTGAGTTTGGGGCTAGCCTGCTTCAAGCAAGTTCAGGACAGCCAAGGCTACACAGAGAGACCCTGTCTTGAAAAACAACAACAACAACAAATGTTTTTACTAAGTAGGACTGACTCTTCATATGGGCTTACAAAGTAACCAAATGCAAGATAAGAGCCTGACATTACTGTCTTTATTTTCCATCCCTCTTCTTTCTTTTTGGTCAGTGACTTTCACAGTAAAACAAAACAAAACAACAACAAAGCAAAAACAGAAAGTGGGAAGGGCAGGGGCCACAAGGGAAGGTTAGTATGTGAATTTACAGTCCAGGAGGACATTATCTGCGTGACCAGCACGTTCATTCAAGCAGTGTCTATCCAGCAACCTAGGATACCTGACCTATCTCCTCACCTGTCATGTGTCAAGGCACAAAGGTGAGGCTGACTGAGGCATCTTACAGTCAGTTTTTTATATTGTGCTATCCAAAATCCTCCAAAGGCACCCAAACCTATCCAGGCGCTGTCTGAAACCTGTATTTATCCTGGCTTTAAGGAACAGCAATGTCTCTCAGAATAATTCACCCCTAGATGAAGTCAATTATCCACAATGATGATGCTGTATTCTAGAGCATGAGATCATCTCCCAAGAATCACTTTTGCTCCTGAATATAACTGTTCCTCTGGACTCTCTTGCAGGACTCAAACTCAGACAGTGATTAACTGGACCACATCTTGACTAGACCCACTTGACCCTGCCTACTTCTTGTCCCTGCTCCTAATTCTTCCCCTATTTGGGCTGAAAGTTCACACCAGCATCCTGAGGATGGACTTAGGGTAACTGGAACTTCTGTTGGGTCCTCCTCCCAATGCATGTCAATCAACTGTCTTATTTTCTATTTTTTACCATTGCTTCTGTCTTTAATCAGTGCACTGAGGATGAGTAGCCAAGAACAGCCTGGGATTTTGCCCTAAAATTCTTGATACCGAAACTCTAAAACTATGAGATAAATATTTCCTTCTTATAAGCTGTTCTTTTTGTTTTTTGTCATGGTGGAAAAAAAAACTGACTATTACACAGAATGTGAAGGTTTAGACTTCTAGAGTATCTTCCTCAGTAGCCAGCCATGAGATGATGAGAAAGTCAGGGTGAGGATTTTGATTTATAACAGAGGAGAAACAATCCCAGCTTATCTCTTTCCTCCCAGATCATTTTTAAATTATTATTACTACACAAATTTAACAATTGACATAAGACAGATTAGCAGAAGGAAATGATTTAGAAGGCAAATGTGGCAAAATTTGTGTCAAGTCAGAGTTCATAGGGTAAAACAATGAATAGAAAACCAAATGTGTTAATGAATTTCTTGGAAAACTTGAAAGATTAAGCAACATTTAATGAAATGTGTGAAAAATAAACCAATATAAATGTGGAAAAGGTTACACTCACCCCAGAGTGTGCTGAGTACATTTCTCCTCTGTAAGACAGTGTACTGGGTATGGAAAATTTTCACCTAGTCTGGGCTTTTTTTGCAGCCAGGTTTCGGTTATGGGAAGTCAAGGGTCACAATGCTGGACCAGAGCTCATTTGGACTGAGGAGCTGGTTTCCGTTTCAAGTACAACAAGCAAGAGGACAGTTCTGTTCCCCCTTAGGCCTCAACCAACCTTGCCAAGATGTCTTGGAGTGGGAAGATACACAACCACCAAGGTTGCAACCCAGCATGAAGATTGAATGGCTCATGTAAAGTAATTGTGGATTGTGGAATGTTAGAAGGAATAGTATCCCCCATCCATGATGGTGTATCTAACACTGCCTTTTTTAAATAAAATAATTGATATAAATAATGATGTGTTTTTATAATGTATTGGACATTCACAATATTTTATTTTATTATTAATAGTTTATTAATATCCCTTTAGCCATCCGAGACCAATTGGTAATGTCTTGGAATGGATTGTGATGACAATTTGGAGATCCTGTCAACCTTTTGCAAAAAGGTTTTCATTGTATTATGCAAACCACTGAATATTGTACAGATTTGGAAAAGCATCTTGTATAAAACAAAACAAAACAAAACAAAAAAACAGACAGAGGCTAAAGGCTTTGAAGACCAAAGGTATTCTGCACAGGTGGGAGAGAGTATTTTCAGAAGCTACAAGATTGTTGAGTAAAAAAAAAAAAAATCTTAGTACCAGAAGTGAATCATTAGTGAGGAAGGTCCTTGAACCACATGGCCATTGCCACTGATGTTGATTGTATGATGAACCTAGATGCTAAGTTTTTAATGCTGAAAATACCATGTTTTGATGGTAACATGAAGAAATTAGACCGGGACTGGGAAGAAAACTCTCCCCTTGTTGGCATTCTTTTATAATGATAGAAGACACCATGAGGGATGAGGGAAACTTGTCATCAGTTGTCTGTGTGAATATGAAAACTGTGTGCTACGTTACCAATATATCTGTCAAGATTAGTCTACTGATACCTAGTGGTTTAACTGTTAAAGGTGAAACCAATTGCCTTTCAATTGGATCTAGGGCCCACACCACAGGAAGAACCCACTTCTGATTCTGTAAGCCAGGACAAAGGCTTGTGTCTTGAATGATCATAGACCACACCAAGGGAAACATCTATTATCATTTTGAGAGATAGGTATGATACATTCATCAAATTGCTTTCTAGAACATTTGTGTTTGTACCCATAAATTATTGTTGCTGTCATTTTCAGTCATGGAGGGAAGGTTCTTCTTTTGTAATAGTTAGTGTACTGCAGGTACTGATAACTACTTCAATTCCTAAGAATAAATAACCAATGCAGTGGTTATTGTGGAACTGTTCAGCCACAAATGAAAGAAAATAATAAGATATCCATGTCATCCTTTCTAAAGCTCCCAAAACACCATATAAGAGGGAGTGGAAAAAAGGTAACAAGGAGAAGGAAGAATGAGATATTGTGTAGCTGTTTCCTCCAAATGGAAACATTCTTTCCTCAAGATAGAAAGGAAGCTTAGGACTCTGGAAGTAAACTAACTCACAGGTTCAGGAAGTTCTTGAAGCTTGCAAGATTCCCAAGATGCCTTCTTGAAATTATAAAAATAGTGACTATTATTGCAGAGAGAGACTCTTCAGTTAACTAAATGCCTGCAAGTTAAGCAGAATGCCAGGGTACAACCTTGATGAGTCACCACCCACACCAGGGTGAATTCTTGGGTAATAAAGCTGCCTTTGAGCCACCAATGCTCCTGCAAGTAACCCTTACATATACCCCCGTAAGTAGGCTCAATAAACCCACTAGTTCACTAAGCTAAACATAGGTGGAACCACGTTTTTGGTCTGTCGTTACCCATGTCATACCTTCTGTGGTGAATAGATGTTTGCTCATAGTTCTCTACGGAAAGCCAAGCAACAGGATCATTCATTCTTTCCTATGGCCAAAGCATCATTTTCAAATGTTAATAGCAGGCCTCTCAGGGGCTGCAGAGATGTCTCACTGGTTAAGAGCACTTGCTGTTCTCCCAAAGAACCAGAACCTATGTTGCATGGTTAACAATTACCTATAACTCCAAATCTAAGGGATATGGTGACCTCTGTTGGCAAGCTGCACACACTTGGCGCGCACGCGCGCGCGCGCACACACACACACACACACACACACACACTTTTAAAAAGTAAAAAGTAGGCTTTACTTCCATAGAATGTGTACACATCAAAGAGCTGCATATTAATTAATGAGGAAGGAGCAGAATGTAACACCTCTTCAAAGACTCTAGCATGTACATAGATATTCACCGTTACAGAAACAGCAGTACTGAAATAATTAACAAAACTAAGTAGAGATCCAGTCAACAAAAATATGACCTTTGAGAAGTGTCTTTTCTTGAGTAAAATATTGTTTCTTTGCATGAAACAAAAATATTTGCATTGTAGTCCAGTAAAAATAAGACTTTATAAAGCCTAATCAGTAGGAAACAGTGATTCTAACACTTATATATGCCTCCAGAAAGTGAGCTCATTCTTGGGTGGACCTTAGAGGTGGCTGTTCCAGGCTGACACCCATAAGCCATGTGGTCATTCTGTTTCCTACTTCCAAGTTGTTGGTCTTTTTCCCCTAATGATATAACAAACAAATGGTCTCAAGCACCAGCTCAAAGAAGTCAATTTCATTTCACTGTTCGGAGGACTCTGAGATTCTTTCTGCCTTCACTCTGATTCTCGGCCTATGTTGGTTAACTTTATATACCCACCTGGCCAAGTTCAGGCAAACACGAGTCTAGGTGCTTCTGGAAAAGTACTTTGTGAATGTGCTTAATCTCTCCAGCCAATAAGCATCAACAGTCTAAAAGACTGAAGTCTTGAGGTCTTGAGAGCAGAACTGAGATTCCTTGAAGACTGAGGTAAATCTGCCCGAGGACACAGCACCAGCTCCAGCTGGAATGCTGCAGGCTGCTGGCTTTCCCAATAGATTTTAGACTTCCTGGCTCCCTCAGACACATAAGCCAATTCCCAGAAATAAATCTCCAAAGACCCCTGCCACCTTAAGTAGCTCTATTTCTCTCCAGAGAGCCTTGATTAATATACTGCCCTTGGGAATACTATGCCCCTCCCTCCAGCCAGCCCTCTGCTTCCTGTGGTACAGTCCTCACTCTGGGCACCACTTCACTTCAGTAACACAATGTTAGGTGTGTCTGTAACTTTCAACGATGCTCTGGGAACAAGGATGGCTAATACAGAAGAACAGGGAAGGGAGTCCTAGACATTGCTTTCAATAACTGCTTCTTTTAACACCACTCACTACTAATCACTTCCTTGGTGATAACCCATCTTCTCCCCATATCTCTACCTCAACATTTTTTCTTGGATCTTGGGCCTCTGAACTGCAGTCTCATTTAACTTTTAAAAGGAAACTTAAAAATTGCCCCCACTCAATTATATATATATATATATATATATATATATATATATGACTCTAACGGGGAGAAATATTTTGGTCTGTTGTATTTCCTGATCTTACCAAGGATGATGGACAGACAGTAAAATAAGGCTGGCTTACAGTTCAGAGATTTAGTGCATTATTGTTATGGAAAGTAGCATAGCAGCATGCAGGCAGACATGGTGGTGGAGACATAGATGAGGGTTCTCCATCTGAACTGGCAGGCAGCAGGAAGAGAGTGAGACACTGGGCCTGTCTTGAGTATCCTCAAAGCCCACCCTCATTGACACACTTTTTTCAGCAAGGTCACACTGACTCTAACAAGGCCCGACTTTCTAATAGTAGCACTTCCTATAGACCTATGGACGTTTTCATTCAAACCACCATAGGTAGGGTGGAGACTTCCCTCAGAAGAATTTATACCTGTGGACTGCAGGTCTAGCTCACACTGAGGAGTTGCAGGCTGTTTGCCGATGGCCTGCCCTGCCAAACCTCAACTGCACAAGCCAACTCCTCCTCATATTAAATCTCTCTTTGCATTTCTCCTCCTGACTCCCTTTCTGCAGTTGAACACAGACTGACAGAATCTCCTGTAAGTTTGATGGCTGTAGCACTGTATGTTACAGCATTTTTTTTTCTTTTTGCATGAATACAATATACAAGATTTATATAACTATACAAGATGGTTCATTACGTGAATAGGGTCATGTGACTTAGTGAGACATGTTTGAAAACTTAGTCATCACAGAGTGGCCCTACTTGAGAAGGATTAGGAGGTGTGGCTTTGTTGGAATAGGCATGGCTTTGTTGGAGGAAATGTGTCATTGGCTTTGACGTTTCAAAAGTCCAAGCCACACCTTGCCATGATGATAATGGACTAAATTCCTGAAACTGTAAACAAGCCCAAAGTAAATGCTTGCTTTTATAAGAGTTGCCTTGGTCATGAGGTCGTTTCACAGCAATAGAACTCTGATTAAAACAAACCCTGAGATATATAATTTAGGCTCTCAAAAGATTGATGCCACCTATGTCACTGAGAGTGATCTTTACTTAACCTGCTGATTCAAAAGAGCCTCTCTTTGGGAACCACTCTGCTAGGGACATTTATAAACATCTTTCCAGCTATCTGAGCATCTGCTCAGCCCTGTCAGGCCTACCCATAAAATTAACCGTCATTCTTCTTTATGCATAAAGAGCTTGGCATGGTGCCTAATCTTAAAACGAACATCATACAAATGGTAGCTATGAGTGCTCTTATAGGACTCAGAACAAATCCATCAAATACAGAATTTACTTGGGTTTCAGTAGCATTTGAAATAAATCCTAGCTATTTCTGCCAAAAACCAAAAATTTTCCCAGACTTAATTGACAGATGATTAACTAAGGGAGAGTCTGGACCATTGCTATTACATGTTTTTAATTTGACACAAGCCCACTTTAGGACTAAGTTTCCCCAAGATATGTTTAATTGAGTAGATCCTGGCAGGTACCTGTACGAAGCAGCTATCTGTCATGTACTGCTGCCTAAGTTTTCAAATACCTCTTCTGGATCTGATGTTTTTCACATTCTTCGTTTTCTTTCTCAAGGGTGAATTTTTTTTAAATCATTTTTTTTCCTAACCCCCTTTACTGATAAAAGACAGGCACATGCCTTAGATCTTATAAACCGGATTGAGCTGAGCACAACTGGGTTTGGAATGAGTTCCACAAGGCAGACAAATAATAGTTGTATATGTTTATGTGCTAGAACGTGATTTTGTTTTATCTGTGTATTCGTTACAGAAAATGGCCAAGGAAGTGTAGGCTTGAGGTGGTGGTAAAATGGCTCCCTTTTACGCTTGTGGGAAACCTTCCTCTAAGTGTGGTCTTTAACTCAAAGCTCCAACATTGCCCCACGGTTCTGTGAGTTACCTGGCAGTCTGAACAAACCCCTTGATATTCAAACTCAGGAAAGGATTCCACCATCAGTGGCTAAGTACCCTGTCGTTTAATAAAATGTCTCGGGGCATTTGCATTACACAACTTTGTTGAATTAATGATATCTTTTATATTTAAATGTATTTTACTTGAGGTAAATTATGCCTGTGAAAATGTTCTAAGAGTACAGAGGAAACATTATTTTCCTCCATAACTTTGTAGTCTCACTCTCTAGCGGGGCTACCTCTTAAAAGAGATTATTTTATGCAGAAAAATAATAATCATGTCTATTTATGAAGTATAACGTGTTTTAAATGGTGTGTGCTTTATAGAAAGGTTCAATTAGCTTTCTAAAAACATATCACTAATTCATCATTTTTTTGTGGTGAGGATGTTTAAAATGTAGCAATTTTGACAGACGAAATGGTTCTTAACAGATTTTGGGAGAAAGATTTGGTGTATATAGTATAGAAAAATTCAAACTCTGAGGGTTCAGCAACTTGAATTTATTGAAATAAGCTAGCAATAGTTGTGCAGGAGAAAGGTACTCAGTTTTTAAAATGAAAACTCACATTTACTTATTTATTTATTGTGTATGTGTTTGTGCCATAGCATACATGTGGAGGTCAGAAGGCAAATAATGAGAGTCAGTTGTCAGGCTTGGTGGCTACTAGTTTTATCCTATGAGCCATTTCTCCAGCCCTTTAAAGCAGATCAACATGAGCCTACACAGAGGAGCCTCATACGGTATTACACTCAAAGAAGGGGTAGGTGGTTGCAGCTTAACTGTTAGCCGGAGAAGCGAGAGCTGTAGGCAATCTGAGAAGAGCAGTGAGTGGTTTAGGAGGGGTGAGTAGGCCCAAAGAACAGTGGCCTAGGCTGCTTTTATAGGATCTGGGCGTGCTGTTAGATTCCCAGCCCCTTCTCTGCGAGATGTTTAACCTTCCTTGGTGAAGGAGGCTTGAGAGCATCTGTGTTTCTCTTTGGTGAAGCTCTGTAGGGGAACTGTGAGAGAAGCCACGTGACCCAGGTGCCTTTAATCTAGAATAATCAGCGTATCAAGGTGTTATAGTTAAGCCTATCATTTTCTAAGCGTGAACGTTATACACACACCTTCGGGGTTTTAAGCACTGAAAGAACACAACTATACTTCTAAACTTGGTTTTATTTACTCAACTCTCTAAATCCCTGCGTGTTAATCTCCCTTATTCTTTTCAGTGGTTGTATGGTAATAGAGTACGTAAGTGATGGACATTTATGCCCCTGGCTTCCTGATGTTCTAATGCTACTATCAACATCTCTGTTAAGCTGATACAAGCATGTGTCTACACACACACACACACACACACACACACACACACGCACACACACTGGCAACTTTGTGCAAATTTATCTATAAAATTAATTTGCCAAACTGGAATTGCTGTACCAAAGGGTGCACAGTTTTTCTACATTGGCAGATATTGCTCAACTCCTCCCTGGAAGTGTTACTGACATGAGGTTAGACTCAGCGGTTTGCCTTGCAAGAACTCACAGCTTTCAATGGCCGCAGCTGGGGCTTTGTTTGTTTCATTGTTTTTAGAATTTCACCCCTTCAACATTGCTCTCTGAATTTATTTGCTTACTCAAACAGAAGAAGAGAGGCAACAGGATGACAATGAGACAGAGCAGGAGAGAAAGAGACAGAGAGCAAAAAGACAGAGAGAGCAGAGAGACAGAGAAACAAAGGGAGGGAGATAGAGAGACAGAGACAGAGAGGCACACACACACACACACACACACACACACACACTCACAGAGAAATAGAGATAAGCTCTCTGGAAGGGAACTTGACTTGGCATTAACCTGTGAAAGGAGTTCTTGGAGCAGAAGGAGCCACCTGCAGGGGTGAGTTGTGATCACCAGTTATCATGCTATCGGCACCACATATATAATTCACCAAAAATGGTCAGAACACAGTACATAGGAGTGACATGAAAGCAGTGACCTGCCTATGTCATGCTTCAGGATGTGGGCACTGTGTATTTTCACAATATTGCTGCAGCAGAGGCCCGAGTTCCAGAAGTGCTGCGGGCCTTGCTGCACCATCCATGTTTTCAGGCCTGGAAGCCTGGCAGTGAAACAGCCTTAACCATCAGACTCTGGCATCTGCTTTTCAAGAAAGCGAACACTTCATAGCCTTATTGATAGTTCCTAACTTCCTAGGTTTTGCCTGTATGTGCTCAGGAGATTAATCCTTTGGTCTACACTATAGAATCATCTCAGAGCATCTTCCAAGCCTTTTGTTGGGCCTTACTCGGGTTTCTATTGCTGTGCACAGCTAAAGCGACTTGAGAAGGAAAGGGTTTATTTCAGCTCACAACTCTAAGCTCATACTCCACCACTGAGGGACGTCAGGGCAAGAACCCAAGGCAGGAACCTGGAGCAGGAAGTGAGGTAGAGGCCTCTGATGAACACTGCTTACTGGTTTGCTCTTTGTAGCTTGCTTAGCCTGCTTTCTTGTACCAACTAGGACCACCTGAACAGGACTGGCACAGCTAACAGTGGGCTGAGCCCTCCGACATCAGTCATTAGTTTAAAAAAATGCCCCACAGCTTGTGTACAGACCAATATTTTAGAGGTGTTTTCTAAATAGGCCTTCTACCCAGATGTGTCTAGGTTTGTTTCAGCTTGACAAAAAAATAGACAGCACAAGGTGACATGGCAGTGCTTGAAGAAGCAATAATGCTACTCGTAGATTCTTTGCATCACTGCTGTTGTGCTTTGTCATTGCTAAGTAAGGTCAGGATTGTATGAACGAAGCACTGCAATATCCCAACAGTGGATCTGAAAACCAAGATGGGTGCCTACTGACTAATAGCATATACAACATGAAAACCAAGATGGGTGCCTAGTGACTAACAGCATGTACAACATGGATATGCTGAACAAAGAGATGGATCCCATAGCAAGCAGGATGGAATGAGACTGAGAGAGGTCTTCTCATCCTATACAGAATGGTACACGCTTAGGACTTATGAGTTGTTTATTTCCAAAACTTTCCATTCGCAATTTTCAGACTGAGGTTGACCACAGGCAACTGAAACCATAGAGAGTAAAATTATGGCTAAAGTCTGTGGTTCCAGTTTGTATTCAAGACATGATTCTCAGCTAGGGAAAAATGAGAGGAAAATGCACACATGGTATTTCTATCTATTATTCAACAGACACAGGTATTTATCAAACATATATATGTGTGTGTGTGTATGTGTGTATTTAATGCTGCTATTGGAATAGTTAGAATTTAGATGCATATTCTGAGGCTCTTTGATGTGAACTAGATGATTTATAAAATCCAAACAAATTTTGGATTTTGCTTGCAATAATCAGAGCAAACATGTGTACCAAATAACATTAGGTTTGGCAAAAGATAAGTGAACAGGAACACAGTAACTTGGTGTTTATGCTCTTGAGTACCTAAATTGGCATCCAATAATTTTCTGGGAAATTTAGGAACACATGGATTTAGAGAAGTGATGTATTCTGATAATGCTTCAGGAAGTTCATTATCGGGTTGCAGTGCTCATATTGAGGTTTTGAAACACTTTATATCGAACAAACTTGATCTCTTTTCAAGGGCAACTTGTTGGGATTTGAAAGCAAATCTTAGCTCTTGAGAAGAATGAGAGAGACTTAAGGAGGTGTGGAGAGAATGCTGAACTGAATCCAACAATCTCTTTGTAAACGTGTTTTAAAAGAAACACTTCAGCACCGTATATAAACCACAGCTCTAGAATGGGGAGTTGAAACTGGAAAGTCCCATAAAATGTAGACTTGGCCAAAATAGCCCTTTACTCTTCTATTTGTTTGTTGTGCATATATATATATATGTATGTATGTATATATATACATACATATATCTGTATATGTATATATGTATGCATGCATATACATTTTGATATATGTATATACATGTATGCATGTACCCATGTATATACATGTAAGTTAAAATTTTAAATTATTTTATGCAATGAGTGCATCGCCTACTGGTATGTATGGGTACCATATGTACCAGCGAGCACTGTGCTCGCTGAAATCAGAAGAGGGTGTTGGAGACCCCTGAGTGACACACAGTTGTGGGCTGCTTCGTAGGTGCTGGAAACAGAGCCTAGGTCATCTACAAAAGTAACGAGTGCTTGTAGGCACTGAACCCGCTCTCCAGCTCCGTTCTTCCATCTTAAATAAGAACTCCGTTGCTTGTTTAAGCTTGTAAGCTCTTTGGGCAAAGTCCGTAGTTTGGTCAGAGAACAAGAAAATATTCGCAGTGGGATTCCCGCTAGCAAAAACAGGCTCCGGGGATATAGAGACGTGACCCGAGAGGGACGCTGACTGCGGTGGAACTCCGCAGGTCCTACTGTCCACAACACCAGACGGCCCCTGTCCCAGCCCAGGGACAATGTAACCATGGCAATCCAGTGGTTCTTGGTGCCATCTAAAAGAAGTCAATAATAGGGAGAGTAACAGAGGGGCGGAGCTCTTTGGGAACGGACGTTATCTGACTTCCCACAGATTTACATTTTGTTCAAAGCCCTGAGGACCCCAGTGCACCAGGAAGAGGAGAAAGTGGAAGAGAAGGAATGAAGATTGGGTGGGAAAGGGCATGGGATGGGAGAGAAGGGGGCAGGGGCAAGGGATGGGCTGGAGACTGGGAAAGGCCAAGGGACAGGAGCCTTGCGTGGGGTCAGCTATCCTTCCTAGCAGGGACCACGGTCGACTCCAAGCATGCTCCGCCCCTAGGTGGTGCTGTGTAGTCAGCAAGTTCAGGAGATAACTCTCATTGGAAGCCAGGCTTTTTTTTTTTTTTTTTTTTTTTTTTTTTTTTTTTGGTACGTCTGTGTACTTGGAACTGGCTGGGCTCTGCTCTCCCACACTCCCCTAGATGAACTCGCAGGTGTCCCCAGGTGGTGGTCCCTGCCTCCCCTCACCCCTCCTTGCTCTTATCCCATCGTCTAGGTACTTTCAGTGTCCTGAATGCTCCTGAGAACGCCACGAAATGGGCAGCGTTACCTTTGATGTACAGATAAAAATACCGTGACTAGACTCTCGACGTCTCTCTGCCCGGAGAAGATTTAAATTCAGATCTGGAGGACTGAAAAGTCCACGAACCCACAAGGTCATCCATCTCATCCCAAAGGCCACCTCTGCGACTCTGAAGCTCGCTGGTGTATCTTTCCTGAGGGCTGATTTGGGGCCAGCCTGTTGGCCACCTGGCCCTCAGTCAGTCCGCAGCCTTTATTGAGGGGAGACCATGCTGTGTAGAGTCTGGGGCCCGACCCTTGGCACTGGAAGTCACAGGTGGCTTGTCAGGAGGGAGGTGGATTGCTGTGAGTCACCACTTCCCCGCCAGGAGCCTATGGTAAGATTCCTTGTGCATTGGTCACTAGGCTGACACAGCTGAGTGTGAGTAACCAGTGGGGGGAGGGATGAAAGGGAAGAGCCGGAACCCTCTAAATCATCGCTGCTGTCAGCCATCCTAACAAGGAAGATATTTTATTTTCCATTTTAATTTATACCTGTCAAGGCATGTGGAGGTTACAGGCCAATGGTCCAAGAAGTAAATGCAACTCTTGTATAATTATAAATTAACGCTGAGATTGTACAAACTCCAAATTAAAAAAAAAATTAGTGAATGTTATTAGGGTGTTAGCAATTATCTTTAAAAAGAAAGAATAGCTGTGGGAGTGCACTGCCTAATGTTTTACAGTTGGATGGTGAAAAGCAGAAAGAGGAAACAGAAGCAGATGGGTGACAAAAAAAAAAAAAAGGAAAGAAAGAAAAGAAGGAAAAAGGGAAAAAGGAAAGAGGAATAAAGAAATTTGCTGTGGGGGTCCCACTGAGCTTATGTCTGGCCTGGTGACACGCTGGCCTCTGCTCTTGGCTTTTTCTCCTTTACACTGTCACAGCTTCTCTTTCTGCGTACATATTGAACCATGCGGGGAAAGAAAACAGGATTCAAAGGCGTAATACCCCCGTGGCTCACTGGCAGCATACACAGTAATTTTCACTGTGCCTCACCCCCACCAAAAAAAGAAAAAAAGATTGATCGGTTAATTATCGATTCAGGTTCTAACCTGCACTGAGCACTTCTTGAAACAGCTGCTAAGTGGTTGAGTGAGTTTTGTGGAGTTGAGTAGACACAGGAAAGAGGAGCGCCGACTGCGAGGTTGATAGCCGTGATGATAGGTGAACGCCTGTCAGAAGCTGTCGGTGAGTCTGTCTCCATGCTAAGCACCTGGCCAGTTGCAGAAGTAATAAAGAAAGAATTAAGGAGAAGGACAAGATGGAGATGACATGTTATTATGCTTCCTTACCTTTAAGCTCTTCCAGGTTCAGCAAACAAAGGGCACACTCATCTTACGAGGAAAAGAGAGCCGCTTCTGACACATCTGGTGAATGCATCTGCTGTCGGAGAAGGTGCAGCCAAGGGTCCAGAGAAATGACCTTCGCTAGGCCCTTCTGCAAACTGTCTGGGATTTATCAATGGTCCTGACTTCATAAAACAAAAACAGCATGAGAGGCAGTTATCCAAGAGAGAGAGCTTCCAACTGTCAGGATACGGACAGGCAAGAGTCCTCGAGTCAAGCAGCTGTGACCTCAGACATAGGAGGCCCTCAGATTCATGTGCTTTGGGTGTTGAAATCAAGCAAGGAAACAGTTACTGCTAAGTGTAGGTGCTAGTGCAACCTCAATGAGATTTTATCTATGGAGAGAAAGATTGGGGGAGACCAAATTTATTGTCATTCAGAGGAAGTATTTATAAACTTGGCAGGGCCTTATGTGAGAGTAGAACAAAGGCTGCCAAAGAGATTCATAAATCGAAACGGATGACCTGAAAATATTTTCCACTGCACACACATGGCTCTACACACACCGCACGGCTCCAGCTCAGCACTGGATTGCCCTGTGTGGATGCTGATGCTATTATCTCCCTTGTGGACATGGGATAGGGTGGAGGAGCTTGAATTCATATCAGCTAAAGTGAGGACAGAGGAGAAAAGATGCTCTGAGGGTGAGGCTCCTGTCAGGGTGGAAGATCATTCCTGAGACGTTGCAAGAAGCTCCGAGATAATAACGCCCGTTACACGGGGGTTGGGAGGGAGACACTACAAGTGGGCTAGCTCTGATTGGGGAGAACATAAAAGGAAGAACAACAAGATAAAATAAAAAGGATGTGGTGGAATGATGAAGGAAATTGACCAGCAAGACATATGGCCCTGATTTTGCTAATAAAGTTTTATTGGAAACAGTGATGTTCATTTGTTTACTGTTTGTTAAGGTTGTTTTCATGAAATGACAAAGTTGCATTCATTGTAACACAGACCATAAAACCCCAAACCTAAAATATTTACTATCCAGCTCTTTACGGTAAATTCTGATGAGCTTTGGCTTTAACTGTGGTGCTTACACCTCTCTGCCGCTGTGCACAGCGGCTCCCTCCCAAGGTCTATTGGAACTCACGGCAAAGTCTTACTCTTCTCTATGGGGTAACTATTTGTATTTATTTTGAAAGTGCTCTGATGTTTGCCAGATTACTCTTGGGAAAGGAAGTATATAAAGCATGCTATTAAAATAAAATTAGAAGCTGTGTTCACATAGAGAAAAGTTGTAGAGTTAACGGTGGAGATCAGTGATGCCTGTTCAAGCCCAGGATTGATGACAAACCACTACCACAAGGCAAAGCTAGGAGAAGTCATATTGTTTTCTTTCCAGCCTTCAGAAGGAATCCACCCTGCCACCACCTTGGTCTTGTCTTTAGAGCCTGCAAGATGGTGAGGCGATGTCTTCATGTTACTGGGACAACTTGGTTGCTTGGACTTTGTCACAAGGGACCCCAGAAAAGTAACACACCTGTAGTGTTTTCCAAGACAGATCTTGGTGGGTGCAGAGGATATAGCTCAGTTTGTAGAGCCTTGTGTTGCAAAGACCCTTGGTTCTATTTCCATCACTTCTAAACCAGGGTGGTGGCCCACAGGTCTATAATCTCAGCCATTCCAAAGGCAGAAGGGGGGGGGGGATGAACAAGTTCTGGTTCACCTAGACTATAGCATACCCTGTCTCAAAATAAAACAGCTCCCCCAACCCAAAGTAACCACAATCACGATTCTGCTCACACTGACCAGCACCTGAGAGTCTATCGTGTCTTCCAGAAGGACAATTGTGATACATTCTTCAGTCTATACATGCAAATTTCACAGGGATCTATGGATATTTGTTTTTGTTTTTGGATACCAAAGAATTTCAATTGATGAGCAAACTTTCTGGCACTTGACTTAGCTCTGTGCTGCCTGTTTCCAACAATTCTTCTGTCTTCCATCAAGATTCTGAAACAATCTTTGTGTGTGTGTGTGTGTGTGCCAACAAAAACCTTGAAAATATCACCGTCTTTCTGACCTGTGGTATCTTCCACAAGAATTTATGAGGGTGTGGAGAGACAGAGCTCATAGCAATTCTGATAGGAATTTAGAACAGATCAGTGCTATGGAAAACAGAATGTCCAACCCTCAAAAGTCAGAGAAATGTACCCACATTTTCCCCAATTAGAAACCACAGTATCATCTCAAACTACTCTATGACCCAGAGCCACCCACAGGTTCATATATTTGAATACTTGGTCCCAGTTGGTGTAACTATTTGGGAAGGATTGATTAAGAGGTGTGGCCTTGGAGGAGGTGCCTCACTGGTGGTGAGCTCTGAGGCTTCAAAAACCCACCCTCTTCCCAATTAGCTCCATCTGCCTCTTGCTTGTGGGTCAGGTCTGAGCTCTTAGCTACTTCTCCAGCACTATGCCTGCCTGTTTCTATGTTCCCCAATATGATGGTCATGAACTCACCCTCTGAAACTGTGAATCCCAATAAACTCTTTACCTTGGTCATGGTGCTTTGCCACAGAAACTGAAAAGCAATTAAGGCGTGATCCAAACTGAGCTTTTAGCTCAGAAAATGGCACGTCCTTTTGAGATATAGGTGCCCAGGAGGCCTTTCTACCCAAGCGAATCCTCTCTTTTGGAGGAATAAACGATTGTCTCTTTATAAGCTAATTAGCCCCCTGATTATTCCTTTTATGGAGAACATGCTCATCATCTGCAACAGGCATTTCACAAAGACAACAAAGGAACAGATCATACTGTCTTCGAGCTCAGGGTCTAGTGCAAGGTGAACCAGAAAACTGAGGAGGAATTGCAGAGAAATCTCAGGGAAAATGAAGATGGACACTTAGCACGCAGTGGAGAAGGGAAAGCAGGAACTGGAAGGGGTTTCAGCGGTATCAGAATGTGATGATACCACGGGAAGTTTATAGAAGGAAGAGCTCACATTCTGTTAGCACTACAGACATACACTCTGAGTTCATGGCTTCCCTGCAGTCTGTGACAAGTGCTATCTAAATATGTGATTTTCTCCTGGAAAAAATTCAGTTCTCCTAAATAACTTTAAAACATAAAATGTACATGGTAATCATATTAATCCAGGGATAAAGGAAACGAAATGTGAGATGGGTCCATAAAATTAAAAAAAGCTTACTATAGTTCTCAGAAATGTAATAAGAATAGCTATAGGTTAAGGCACAATGTAAGGAATAACTTAATTTTCCATTAAAGCACAACTGAAAATAACCAAGAATAATAAGATGTTGGCTTAACATTTTTCCATTTGTATGTATCAAGAAAAGATATTTTGGGGCATCTTATGGAAAATATAACCTCAAGGGTTAAGAGAGCATTTATCAGGTTTCTCAGCAGATTGGGAGCCAACCTATGAGGGGCTCTGTGTGGGTCCAAAGCAAAATCTGGTCCAGTTCCCAGATGAGTGGCCCTGAGTGAGGAAGAGCCACACTGCTCACTCCTGGGATTCAAGATGTCTAGTCATCACAGCATTATCCAGTACAGACAAGAAGGGTAGAGAGGAGACTTCTGGAAGGGGTCTAATAAATCTTGGAGGAAATAGCCCAAGGAGAGATGTTATAGCCCCACACCCTGAGGACAAGGGGCAACAGACACAGAAGTCACTTCTAAGGACATCAAGGATGTGTTTTGGTCTGATCTCCAGCCTTCCACCTTCTTGGTCTGTTTCCATTCTACAGGGGCACGATGAAAGCCTGGAGAGATGACCACAAGGAAGCCTGAGAGTCCACGCATGGGCAAGCTGAGGCCTCCAGGGCTCTGCCATGCCCTGGGTTCCTTTTCAAGGGTAGAAAGATGGTGCAGAGAGAAGCACGAGGGATGGGAAAGGGATGTGCATGGGCACAGTTCTTGCCCTCCTGGGGAAACAGTGTTGAGAGAGCTAAAGTAGAGAATACCACACATTATCATTACCACGAACCAATCACCAATCTCTAAGGGGTGGCCTCAGAAGGCATGTGTCAGAAGTGAAACATTTTTGGTACTGGGAGGGAAGGGCTTTGTCTTTCAGACGCCTCCAGACTTTGTTCTATGTGTTTCTCCATGGCTTGGTTCTGAATAGTCTACTTTTGCTACAACAGTTTTTGGCTGTTGATAGAACTGAGTTCTGTGAGTCTTTCTAACAAATAATCTAACCTGAAGCCATAGGAGGATGGCCCGAATTTGAAGCCAACAGTTCCCCAGGACTTCAGAGCCTGAAGGGGTGGTAAGTTGGGAGAGGGCTATCTGCTGGATAAAAATCACTTGCCAGCATTCTATTCCAGCACAGTGGTCAAATCCAGCTCCTTTCAAGTGTAGAAACTTCTGAATTTCAAAAGAGAAAAAGTGCAATGGAGAGTGATGGGTGACTGGGTCTTAAGGGAAAGCCAACGTTTTATTCCTACCCTGAAGGAGGCTACATCAAGAGGTGATCACGTCTTTTAACTCAGTTGTACCAGATTCTGAAAGGGAAAAGTCACACAGGGCTGGGATCACCCCTGCTTTTGGAACCCAGTAAGGTCTTGTGGAAGCCTGCAAACCTGAGCATCCTTGCTCTGCGAGTTATTCTGGTCCCTTGAAATCATGATAGGTTGTACTCATCATTAATCAATGAATCAGTCTAGTGATGTGCCCAGATTTTTGACTCTTCTTCTCCACTTACCTTACCATCCTGCTCTATGGTTTCACACTGGCACTGGATTTTAATGGCTGAGGTTAATGGTCTGATATATCAGGGAATTCAGGTAAGTGTTCTCACAGATTAGTCTATGCTGTCTCCTTCACATGGTGAGCAGATATAAAGAACCATGGCCCAGAGCCGGGGTAGCCTGAGTAGAGAAGAATTAATTTTATCAAAAGAGAGGTGTAGCCTCAGCCCTAGGCTCCTGGGAAGTAAACACTACCAATATGGAATTTCCCCCATGTTAAAGCGTCTGCTCATCACCTTGAGCTGCAGTCACTTGTGATGAAGCTTCATTAGAGTTTATCTTTGTCTTTACCTGCATCTAGCATTTTGCCGGAGGGCATACAGGCTGACAATGAACTCTCCTTTGATTCTGAACACATAGGACCACTGACTGGGAGAGAAAGTGACTGGCGAGTTGTTTGGGGTAGAGAGAGGCTCAGTGCATGTACCACTGAGGGATTAGAGAGTGCTGGCTAGAGGGAAAGGAAAAGGAGAGGCTTGGTGCTACTCTATCATTACATGAAAGTGATGCTCATGAGTTCTCCATTTCTATAGTGGTCAGGTGCCTCTGTGTCTTCCTAGGCATTGGAAATGGAGGTATCCCAGGGCTTCCAAAGCATCCAAAGCCAGGACGTAACCATGAATCAATGAAATAATGAAATATGCCAGAATCTTTTTCCTTTAAAGTTTTTTTTTTTCTCTCTCAAAAGCCGTAGTGAGATGAGGTAGAGAAGAGAGACATGATCCTGTACAAGGGCCCGTGGGGTGGTTCCTGGCAAAGAAGGCCAGAGCTGAGTGTAATGTCTGTAGTCACTCCAGGAAGGTCACTGCTGTGTGTTGCTGTTGGTTAGAGTCCTTCATCTCCGTAAACCTGCAACAGGATCATCCGAACAAGGTCCAGGCACTTGATGTCTGTGTGACTCAGTTTCTCCATTTACAACTTGAGTGCTGTTGAACTAGTTTGGCTTTGAACGTGTCTGATGTGACCTCATACAATCCTATCCACTACTCCATTGGCTATTCCATTGAGCTGGAGTTGCAAGGGCATTCCATGGGCTTTGTGCCTCTGGAAAGGACCAAAAGGCATTGAATTGTGGGGAGAGGACTGGACACCACAATAATTCACATGTACTGTAGGTCACAGGTCTTGTCTTTTTGGAACCAGGGAAAAAGGTGGTCATAGCCACTGACCATAAAACCTCCTGAGAAACCACAGACATTTTTGGAGGAGCCAATGGCATGCTTTGAAGGAAAGGTAATAAATAATGGAAGGGATTTCTTTCTTTCTTTCTTTCTTTCTTTCTTTCTTTCTTTCTTTCTTTCTTT
>NW_026585685.1:3222611-3384236 GCF_907164565.1 Psammomys obesus
TTTCTTTCTTTCTTTCTTTCTTTCTTTCTTTCTTTCTTTCTTTCTTTTTCTTTTTCGCTCTCTGGGAAGAAAAAAGTCTTCGAGAAGATTGCAATAGGGTCATTTGACAAAACAAGATGGAAAATGTGTGTGTGACTCAGAAGGAAATGGAGGAGCTTCACCTGTGAGAGGTGTTGGGGCACTCACACATGCACGCAGGAGGCAGTCCCAACACGGAGGCTGGGTGTGGGAAACAGACTCAGATAGCGCCATCTCTCTAATAAAATTGGCAAAAGCTGTAGCCATTCTGCATCCCGGGCATGTCCTGTGCCATGTCACTGTGAGCACCTACTGTGCTCCGGGAGATACACTAGACGCCGTGTCTACAGCAATGAGTAAAGCAGGTGTTTTCACAGCTTTCTGGGTGGGTGGGGTGGGTTCTCAGGCTCCTGGGTGACTCAGAAATAAATTAAGCATGTAAATGGATCATCACCGTGTGCAGAATTTGCAAACGCCGTGAGAATGCATCTGAATGGCTTCACCCTGCACAAGCTAAGGTTCCTTTTCCTTTCAATGGGGAGGAAAACTAGGGCTCAGAATGGTTAAGCCTTTTGACCAATGTTGCCCAGCAACTAATGGGCCACTCTGGAGTTCATGGATCTGCATAATCCATCTGGCTTCTCCAGAATCTGAGGTTGGGTAGAGGATGAGATACTGACCACCCTTGTGTGATATGTTGGGACCGGAACACCTGGGCAGTTCTCCAGCTTCCTGGTGTAGCCTGTAAACTTGACATTTCAGGACTGTGAGGGAAAGACAGTCTTCCATGAGGGGCGGGCAGCCTCGCTATGTGTATGGGGAATGAGCTGAGTGCATACGTCTGAAGGAAGTGCTTACCTGTGGTACAGACAGACCCGGACAGCAGCTGTGCCTGCCTGTAAGAGCACACATCTGCTCAGCCCATGGCCTCCCATACTTGTATCGGTGGCTTATGTCTATGTTTGGGAACAGTACTGTGTGTGTTTGTACGTCTTGAGGCATGTGACGTGAGGTAGAAGAGGTGAGGGCCCATCTAAAGCCACACAAAGAAGAAAAGTAGGTCCCAGGAAAAGAGCCACTCCATAGTCCTTCCACTCAGCTTTTTGCTGCACTTTTGGGGAGGAGGTGTCCTGAGAGAGGGGATCATGGAGGGGCCCAGTGATAAGCAGGAAGCCACCTTGAGAGCAGAAGCCACTGTGCCTAGGGTATGGGAAAGCCCCGGGTGCACCTTTCCCAGGAGAGGTAAACTATAAAAGCTAAGTTCAAGTCTAGGACACAGGAGCTGGAGAGATGGTTCGGCAGGTGAATATGCTTGCTGCACAAGGCTGATGACTTGAGTTCAACCCTGGAATCCAAGAAGAAAGAAGAGATCTCCACATACATGTCATAGCAACATCTCGCCCTCCTACATGCAAATGCATGAGCATGTGTACATACCCATACAAGTGGAAAAAAAAAAAAAACTTAAAAAGCCTAGGTGTTGCAAATGTACTAGTTTACAGAGAGAATTGGTGGTGAAATCCATCATGGAGGCCTCCAAGGAAGCAGGTCAAGACAGAGGAGAAGGAGATGTCTGCATGCTGCCCTGAAAACCGAATGACGGTGTGCGATAACAGAAGCCATCTGGATGACCTATGAGAAGGCAATAATAAGAGTTGAAAGGGAGACATGGGACCCACTGAGGCCAGTGTTCTGGAAGTTTGGGGCAGGCCCACAACTGCAACTCATGAACCAGTTCCTTCAGCAAGCCCTCTGGGATCCTGCCATGGCAGTTTGTGTTTATTGTTGAAATTTAAAAACACAAGTAAAATCATATCTGTGTTTATTTCTTTTGGGGGAGAGATGGGGAGTTGTTTGGTTCTTTTCAGACAGGGTTTCTTTGTATCCCTGGCTGTACTAGACTATGCTCGCCTTGAACTCAGAGGACTGCCTTGCCTCTGCCTCTTGAGTGCTGGGATTAAAGGCGTGCACCAACCACAAAACAAACAAACAAACAAACTCCCAAACTCCCAAAATAAAAAAAAAACCCAACAAACAAAAAAATTCTTGGTGTCTTCAGTGTATTGTCTGTTTATTCTGGCTGCCCTGACCTATATTTCTACAGTTGCCAGGGTTCACAGAACTACCAAAGAGATGCCGTGATGATTAGTTTTCATTGTCAAGATGATTGGCTTTAAGATCACCTAGGACAGGCTGGAGAGATGGCTCAGAGGGTAAGTAAGAGCACTGTTTGCTCTTCCAAGGTTCCTGAGTTCGATTCCCAGCAACCTCACGGTGGCTCACAACCATCATCTGATGAGATCTGGTGTCCTCTTCTGGCATGCAGGTGTACATGCAGGATATGTAATAAACAAACAAACAAACAAACAAACAAATAAATAAATAAATCTGAAAAAAAAAGATCACCTAGGAGATAAGCTCTGGGTGTGACTGTGAGCGCATTTCCTCGGAGGAATTGAGAGGACTCATCTTGAATGTGGACATCACATGCCATGGGCCACGGTCCTGAATGAGTGCAAGACAGAAGGGGAGTGGAACACTGACCTTCCTCGCTTTCTGCTTCCGGTGGACGGAATGTGACCAGCCGCCTCGTGTCCCTGCCGCCACGCCTTCTGCCCCACAGACTGTACCCTCAGATGTCCCCCTCAGACTGTGAACCGAAGTAAACCCTTCCTTTGTTAAGCTGACTTGGTCAGGGTTTGCTGTTGTTTGTCTTTGCCGTAACAGGAAGAAAAGTAGCTAATGCAGCCAGAAAACCAATTAACAGCACATTGCTTCACGGCTGGGAAGTCTCAGTAGTACATCCTTCCACTCTCATAGAGTGTTACTGTCATTTATTTCACTACTCTTAAGCTACAACCACTGAATGCATTATTGCTATGACGAATTTTAGGCAAATTGTCATTCACTAAATCAATTGATAATAAATACTAAGGATTTCATTTTTAATTCTTTCTCCGATGGTCTTCCTTTCATTATATGAATGAGTTTTTGATGCATATGCTTTTCTCTAGTCTTTGGAGAACCTTAACTTTTTCTTTTAGCAAACAAAGATCCCCCTATTTAAAAGATCACTTACTTATTTTTAGTTAAACATTTTATATGATATATTTTGATCATATTCTTTCACCTCCTCCAATTCCTCCCTGATCTTCCCCACCTCCATATCTACCCTCCTGTCATCAGGCTGGCGTCACTGGATTTTTGAGCCGTTATGCTAAATCTCTATTGCCAACTTGAGGGGATTTAAAGTTACCCAAGAGACTTCAAGCATGTCTGTGAGAGAGAATCTGGGTTGAGTTGGAAATACCATCCCTTGAGCTGAGGTTACAGGATGAATGAAAACAAGACAGGCAGCTGGTCACCAGTATTTAAGTCTACGTTCTGACTGTGAACACAGTGTGAACACAGTGAATACTGTGAACACAGCCCTCGTCTCATCATGTCCCTGTCACCACGGTTTCTACACCATCATGGCCTGTACCTTTAACCCACAAGTTAAATGACATCTTTCTTCCCTATGTCACTTTTTCCAGGTTTTGTCACAGCAAGGGAAAAAGTAACTGATGAGGATATCACATCAAAATTTCTAGTCTAATTTGGACAGCCTTGTCACGTGTCTGTGTCTGATTCCCTCACTCCCTCTCTCTTTGGTGTCTTGTCAAACTATGATTTGTTTGTTTTTTTTTTTTTTTTTTACCTTGGTATACCTTTTCCACACCCCCTCCAAGTTAGATATGATGTACTGGAAACAGAAGCTGAGGCCACTAGGCTTCAGTGATAATGGTGAGGTGTGGGAGAGGGGAGGCCCTTGGTTGATCTCAGTGAACTTATTCTCCCTAAAGAGCTTCTAAATCCTTCCTTTATTCAAACCCATTCTTTGGCTCAGCCTGGAGAACTTTCCTTTCCCCGAGTCCGTCAGGCTTTGGCCTGATTCCAGTACACTGGACTCCAGTGAAGCAGCATCCCTGGAGGACAGGTCTAAACAGGGCAAGGGTTCCCGGAGTATTTCCTCAACCGCACAAGCACAGGGGACTGTTCTGTGAGCTGTGCTGTGATAATCTAATAAGATTCTTGAGTTAAAAAAAGAAAAATCACAAATATGTGCACTACTCCCATCCACTCTGTACAATACCAGAATTTTGTCTACGCTGAGTCTCTGGGAATTTGTCAATTACAGTTTTTGCTCTTCCTATCCCTGTTTTAGTTCCCACGAAAGTTTCTACTCTAACAAGTTGTGATTCTTTCTATCTGTCTGTCTTCCTAACTTGGGGTCAGGGGTTTGCTCTGTGACCTCAATTCTCTGGCAAATTTAAGAAAAGTTGTTGGTTTTCAGTTTACTTAACTTTTTTTCTTATGTGAACAGGAGTCATGATTGTTGGGCTGGGAAACAGAGGTTTCAGCATTTTATTTCCAAGCGAGTTTTCTCATGGACATTATTCAAGATCCTTTCCATTCTGAAGAGCAGCAGAGACAGGGGTACTAAAAGTAGGATGTTCCTTAATGTTTTTTTTTTCTTTTCCCCAAGATGGAACGTTCTCTCCCTCTAAGGTAAAGATGGGTCTCTAAAGGTATCTAGTTACTCTTGGAATTGATCTCCCAGTGTTCTTCATACTGCTGCCATCCTCCACTAGCTGACGCTGTGCAGGGTAAAATGCTACCATCCTTTCTACTGCTATTCCAGACAACAGGAAATGCTCAACCAGTGCTCTGTACAGAATCTTTAAAAGCAAGAAGATGCATTGTGTACATTCAAGGCAGACCCGAGCATGCAGAGTGATTCCCTTTAGGCCAGACAAAATGAATACCAGGGCTGCTAGGTAAAAGTACTGTGTTGTTCTCCCTCTTCACAAGACCATCTTCAACTACACTGGTGTCTCTATAGATTCTCAGTGTTTTCCATATTGGTGTGGCATGGATGGAGGAAGAAGGAGCCATCCTGACATTCCTACCCTGGCACAGCCAAAGGAAGGGGAAATGAATTAGGGTTTCTGTCTACTGGGTACAACTTGAGAAGAGTTTCAGTTGAGGAATTGTCTAGACCAGGTTGTCCTGTGGATATATCTGTGAGGGATTATCTTGATTGTTAATTGATATAGGCATATCTATCTCATTGCAGGTAGTGACACTCCCTAATAAGGAGCTCCGAACAAACAAGAGAGGAGAATGCAAGCTGAGAATAGCCAACAGACAGCAGGGATCCACATGCTTATTCTCTCTCTGCTCTAAACTGTGGATGTGAGACTCCAGGTTCCTGCCCTGACTTTTCTGAAATGATGGACTTTAATGATGGGTATATTCTAATCTCAACATACCCTCTCCTCCCTTGTGTTGCTTTTAGTTAAGGTATTGTAGTATGTCAACAAGACCTTTGGTTCCCTTGTTCTCCAGAATTTTCACTGGCTTTCCTCAACCACATTCTTAACGCTGTACACTGAAAGTCTATGGAAATCAAGTTTCTCTATGTAGAGGAACACACATGAACACAAATCCATTTTTTTTTTTTTTGGTGCAACAAGCATACAGATCTTTTGACTTTACTTCATGTATCATATTGTTTCATGGAAGCTAGCCAAGGGCTGAAATGCCCAAGCCCTGAGGAATGATAGAAATGGAGAGGGCCCTGGTATCTTTCTCACCTAAAGAATCAGTAGTCATGGATATACTCTGGGTCCCAAAGGCATGCCGTGCAGATACTCATACCACAGATCATTCTGGAAGGTGCAGTAGAGTCTGGGAGTGTAGTTATATGCTTGTAGTAGCTGTAAAACCCTGACCTCATTCCCTCCATCTCTTATCAACCTGTTCTACTCTCTGGACCAGCCCACTGTCCCAATTTTCCACAGAGAGCAGCTCACCTGTATTTGATGATGTCACCCACCAGTAAAACAGCATGGAATGGAGCCTGGGTGGAAAGAGAAGCATCGTTCAGATGTCACCCTATGGCTTCTAGCTATAGCACTGGGTATTCATTTCAATGTTCAGCATAGACTTTCACCAAACAAAGAGCTCAGCTCAGGGCCTATTCCTAATGTCCTATGTACTATTCAGACCAAGCACATTCACTTCTGGGCTTGCATCCCATGTGGGATGCATGCGTGAGAATTTCCATGCTCCTTGATAGGTAGAAACCCCTTTCCTGTTCTTGAAATCTTATGTCACAGGCCTAAAGGAAGGGCCAGAAAGTGGCAGACAAGGGAGGGGAGTTGCCCGGAATAGAACACCCTGATGAGTTGCCTCTCCCTGCCTGCCAGGCAGAGGGCACTTTGCTGTACCTTTTGACCCAACCAGTGTCAGAGATGTAAATGGTGGACTGAGGTTGATACCTGTTCAGAATTTCCTGTTTCAGAGGTACTTATAGACAACTGGCTGGGACTGAAGGCTCTTAGTGCAGGGTGATAAGGAGGAAGGGACAGTGGACTTTTTTTTTCTTTAATAATTATTAGTCATTTTACTTTGTAATATCTGCAGTATTATGTTTACATTATTTGCAAAATTGTTCAATAGTTAAAAATTAGTTAACAAACAAAATAATGAGTTTATTATGATATTGCATATGCAAATATCATTGTATTCTGCTAATAGTGATTCCTATCTGCCCGACTGTCACTCTTCCTCCCCAGCTTTTCTGTTTTTTCCTCCCAGATACTCAAGCAGTGGCTTTCATGTCATATGCACGTATGTATAGTCTATGCACACACACATACACACACACACGCCCATGCACACACACACACACACACACACATTAATTTGGATTCTGCATATAAGACATAAAGTATTTATTCACCCCAATTACCTCCTCTTGTCCCTCCAATCCCCCTGCTTAGCTTTAATTCCCTTTCTCCAGCCACACTGTTCCTCTTCTGTTTTCATGTTTATGCATATTACACACATGTAAACTCTAGATTCTGCATAGGAGAAAATGTGGTATTTGTCTTTCTGAGTCTGTCTCATTTTTACATAACACCACGCTCTCCAGTCCAATCCGTTTCTTCTGAAGACGGCATGCATTCACTCCTGTTAGTGGAAGAAGAACGTTTCAATTTGTATTTCTGCTACATTTTCTTATCCATTCATCTGTTGGTGGCTATAGGCTGATGCTGTATTACCAGTTGTGAACAGCAACTCAGCGGACATTATGTGTGTCTCTATGGTTGCTGGTTTTCATTCCTCGGGTGTAGACCCAGGAGTGGTACAGCTAGGCAATGCAACAGTCTGTTTTTAGATTTTTGACAAACGTCCATAATGACTTTCACAATGGCTGTGCTGGTCCACGTATCTGTCAGCGGTGAGTGAGGGTTCATCTCTGCTACATTCTCACCAGCATGTGTTGTCATCCGTCTCTTCAAGGCAGTCCTGACTGAAGTGAGGTGAAATCTCAGTACGTTTTAGGGTTTTTCCCCCTAAAGGTTAAGGATATTGACCAGTTCCCATATATTTATTGGCTATTTGTGTTTGTTCTTTGGAGGAATGTGTCTTCAATTCATTTGCCCATTTATTGATTGGGTAAGGTTTTATGTTTAGTATTTTGAGAAGATTTTAGATATTAATTCCATTTTCAGATAAAGCTGACAAAAATTTTCTCCCATTTTCTAGGCTGCCTCTTCATTTTGTTTTCCCAGACAGAAACTTTTTTTTTTTTTAATTTGATGAAATCCCATTTGTCATATTTCCTGGGCTATTGGAGTATTTCAGGTTCCTGTTAACACCTGTATTTTGAAGTATTTTCCATATATATATATATATATACACACACACTTAAGTTTCTTCCTTCCTTCCTCTCTCCCTTCCTTCCTGTACTCATTTATGGGGTTACACGCGCCACCACCTGTGTGCATAGGTGTAGAGACAACTTGAGGGATTTGGTTTTCTTCTTTCACACTGGTGTGTTCTGGGTATCAAACTCTGGTCATCAAGGTTGGTAGGAAGTGCCACCACCTCACAGACGGACAAGCCTATCTATATTTTATTCTAGCAGTTTCAGAGTTTGAAAGCTTATGTTAAGATCATCTTGAAATTGAGCTTGGTAAAGGGTGAGAGATAGGGACACAGCTTTACTCTCCAACATCTGGTTTTCCCAGACCCTTTCTGATGAGTGTCTTTTCTCTAATGCATATTGTTGACACCTATATCAAATAGTAGGAGGCTGTAGCTGTGTTATTTCTGGGTCCTCTACACTACTCCATTGGGCTACATGTTTTTGCACGGTATCATACTACAACAGCTTATAATGTAGTTTGAAATTTTGTGATTCTTCCAGCATGGCTCTTTCTGCTTAGGATTGCTTTGACTGTTTATGTTCTTTTGTGTTTCCACAGGAATTCGAAAATTGCTTTTTCTAGTTCTGTGAAGCATGGTGCTGAAATTCAACTGCATTGAATCAGCAAACCACTTTCAGTAATACAGCCATTTCACAATATTAATTCAACAAATCCGGAATCTTAAAAGACCGTTTTCCACCTTCTAGTGTCTTTTTCAAAGTCTTTCTTTGGTTGGCTTTACTCATAGGCAATTTACATTTTTAGAACTACTATGAATCAGATTTCTTTCCTAATTTCTTTCTCAGGAAGAATTTACTGGTTAAATAGAAAGATTACTGGCTTTTGTATATTGGCTTTATATCTGGCATCTTCTTGAAAATATTTATCAGATCAAAGCACATTGTGGTGGAGTCTTTAGACTCTTAAAAACTGGATAATATCTTCTGCAAACAAAGATGGTTTGATTTCTCCTCCTTGTATTTGCATCCCTTCTGCTCTTTCTTTTGCCTTATTTCTCTAAGACTCAAGCAGGTATATTGAAGACAAGTGGAGAGAGTAGAGGCGTGTGCTTCGTCACTGATTTTAGAGGAAGTGATTTCAGGTTTTCTTCATTTAGCATGCTGTAGTCATGTGGGTTTTTTAATATGCTCAAACATGTTCATTCTCTCCAGAGTTTCCTCCGTCATTTTACCATGAGGGAGATGTTATACTTCATCAAAGGTCTTTCCTTTGTCCATGGAGATGATCATGTGATTCTCATCCATAAGTCTACTCATGTGCTGGATTACATTAATCATGCATGCTGAACCGTCTTTGCATTATCCCTGAAGTAAAAACCAGCTTGGTCATGGTGTAGGATCCTGAGTGTGTTCTTTTATCCTGTTTTCAACGATTTTATGAAGTTGGTTTTTTTGTTCTTATCTAAGTTCACCTTGGGAACCAGCCTTCGGTTTTTATGTTTATTGTGTCCATTTTTTACTTTGGTAGCAGGATAACTACTGGTTTCATAGCATGAGTCTGCAGTGTTCCTTCCCCTTCTGTTCTAGGAATAGTTTGAGAGATGTTGGTGGTAATCGCTCTTCTTTAATGGCCTGGTAGAATTAGGCAGTGACTAGTCCAGCTCTGGGCTGTCTTCCCTTAAGATTCTGTATTACCATTTCAACTTCATTGTCTGCTTGAATTACTTGTAGCCTCTTGATTTAATTTTGCTAGTGTATATATGTCTTGACTTCCCAGTTTATTAGAACACATTTTCAAAATATTCACTAATGATTCTTTGGATTTCATTGGTTATCTATCATAGTGTTCCCCTTCTATTTAATTTTTATTAATTTGTGTCTCTATTCTCTTTTAGATATTTTAGCAAGGGTTTTTCAATTCAACTCTATTTTATTGTTTTTTAAATATCAGTTTCATTAATTTTGACCCTGATTTTTACTATTTTATAGGTATGAGTGTTTTGCCTATGTATAAGTCTGTGTACTACATGTATGCCTGTGATCTGAGGAGTCCAGTAAAGAGCATCTGATAGATCTCCTAAACCTAGTGTCACAGGTGATTGTGAACTTTCATGCTGGTGCTGGGATTCAAACCTGGGTCTTCTGGAAGACCAATATCCTTAACAGCTGAGCTATCTCTCCAACCCCTCTTCACTATTTCTTTTCATCTCCTAATTTTGTATTTGGCTTGTTCATGTCTTTCTAAGACCTTGAAGTAAACATGTAAGTTATTTATTTGAGTTGCCTGTTTTAAAATGTCGGTGATCATAGCTACAAACTTGCCTCTGAGAAATACCTTTACTGTATGCCAAAAATTCTGCCAAATGGTATTTCATTTTCATTTAATTCTAGAAACTCTTAAATCTTGTCCTTGATTTCTTTAATGACCACTATCACTAAAAGTGGCATTGTTCAGTCTCTACATGCCTGTAGTTTCAGTAATTTTTCTTGCAATTGATTTCCAATTTTGTGTCACATGATCTGATAAGATAAAAGAAATGATTTTGGCAATTTTGCATTTGTTAAAAAGATTTGCTCTATGGCCTAAAATGTGATCTCTTTTGGAAAAAGTTCCATGGGCTATTGAGAAGAATGGATATGCCATAACCATTGGATGGGCTGTCGATGATTGGCTGTTAAGTCCATTTGATCCATGACGCAGCTTAACTCTGAAATGTCTTTGTTGATTTTTTTAAATCATAAAACAAACTGTATTTAATATAAAGTCAAACACTTGGTAGATTTATTCCCACCAAGCACTCTACCCCTAGTAAGATCAGTTTTTTTTTTCAAGTCTCAAGATCTAAACAATTAACAACTCATTCTTTAAAACAGAATGAAAACTATGACCAAAAGAAGACACACAAATGTTTAGTACATTGTCAAAATAAGTGGTCCTTTGTTAAAAGCTGCCAACACCTATCAGTAGTAACCACACGGAGGCCGCAGGCTGTCCCCGTACTGTCTGCACTGTTGTTGGTAGCAAGGCTCTGGTCTCTGCTGTGGGTAGTTGTTACCCTGTGATGGTCCATGTCACTGTTTCCATCGACTGCCACTTGGCCATCCTCATCCATTATCCCTACCTCCAAACTGTCTGTTGTCTTGCAGCCAGTTGCCTCTATTTCTTTGGTTATGAGAGGAGAATATTGAAATCAGTGAATGTAATTGTTTGGACCTCCAGACAGGCCTGTTTTGTGTAACTGGGTGCACCACCATTTGTGTCCATGCATTCATAATTTTTACATCTTCTTGCTGAATTGCTCCTCTTATTGATACACAGTGATCTGCTTCATGTCCTCGGAGTAACCCGAAGTCCACTTGGTTGAACATTTGTATAGCTACACATGTTTGGGTTTGGCTTCTGTTTACTTTGTGTGTTTTCTTCCAAACTTTCCTTATTTAGTCTGTGTTTGACTGAACTTATAGGACATAATGTGATAGATGTATAAGCGGATGTAGAAGATGTCTGCATCGACTCTAGATGAGAAAAGCTAAAGGACGGGCAGATGGATTGGCAGGATGGTGGCAAATCAACCTCTTTTGCTTGATGCCTTGATAAGGGTGTAGCAAATATTTCATTTGAAAGCAGTTCCTGTTTTAGGACTAGGAGGAGCTCTGTTAGCCCCAGGACAGGTGTGTTCTGCCTTTCCACACGGTGACGTGCTGTTGTTATCTGCAAGGTTCTCACTGCATCATTGAGTTTTCCAGATAAATAATCAAACACAGAAATCCAAAATACTTCGAATACATTTACAGTTTTGTGTTGGGCCTCAGTCATAGCTCTCTCCGGGTGTATGTGACCCTCAGACTTCAGGATGGACACACATGGGATCTAGCTTCAGTTCCAGCAGGAACAGTAGTCAGCTATTGAGGCAAGTAGCCAGGGGGCCTGAGCCACAGGACTGTTCCACAGGACCCCCGGTGCCATTGCAATTCCTGGATGAGGCCCAAGGAACTGTCGAGGCTGTTGTTTGGGTCCACTTATGTGGAAGGGCCACACGAACAGTTCCTTACCCCTCCCCCAACCTCATAAGGACAGCTTCATCACATTAAGATGTTAGCACAGGGGGTTGGTGGTGCTACCGTTATCATCAAATCAACTTCTCACAGCCAAGCACTAGCCCCTGAGAAGAGGGAAAGAGAAGGATTAGGAAAGGCAACAAGAGAGGGAGAAGGGAAGGCTGAGGACTTTAGAGCTAGCCACCAGCTTTAGCTGCATGTTTGCAGTCTGCTACCAGAAACTCAGGCACTGTCTGGACCCATGAGACATAGTTCTGCTACGGTTACTGCCGCTTGAAACAGATGGTGATGATGGCCAATGAGTCAGTAACCCCAGTGTCGCAGCAAGGGTATCCCAGGGTTCCTCCTCCTTTCCTAAGCCACTAGACTCAGGCTTTCTGTCATGGTAGCCCCTGGCAGGGGCAGGAGAGGAGTCTTCATGAGCTCAGCCACGTTCTGCAATATGGAGATCCTGCTGCTCTAAGGGCTTTGGCCTATGTTCCTTGTCCCAGGTCCAGACTCTTGGAAAACACTCTTGAAGCATTATCCCTGCTGCAGGGTGCCGCCCCATTTCCGCTCATCTCTCTATTCACTCCTTCCCGGTTCACAAAGGGGACACTGGTGATAGTGGTGGTGGTAGTGGGACTGCTGGCTGGACCATTCCAGGGGAAAAGCAGCAGGTATACAGGAAGTAGTTATGAGCACCAGGATGTAGGAAGTAGGTAGGTGAGCAGACATCTTAAGCCAAGGGCCTTTGAGTATAAGGGTTTGGTAGTAGGGAAGCTCCTCCTTCGGGAGCCTGGCACGGCTACAGCAGGCTGTGTGGGCAGAGGGGAGAGATAACAAGGTGTCTAGAATAGACTTTCTGTGGGTAGGAAATGACATAGAGAGAAGCCAGGCCACCCTGGAAAAGCTCCTTCGCTGGCACGGTTCCCTTTTGATCGTTCTGTCGCCTCATGAGCTGCTGGTTTCCAGCTTTCTTTCCACATCAAGACCTGGGGTCACCCATGGTCCTATTTTGCTTCAGAGTTCCCCAAAATAGTCACTGTGTCCCATTGGTTGACACAGGAAAGTGCCTACCAAAGAGGGGGCAACTTCCATTCCTCTAAATTGAGCCTCTCCTCCACAATGGCTCTGTGTGTTTGCTGCCCAGATCCAGCTCCACCTGGCAGAGCTCTTGTGATATTGCATTTGTTCCTCAGTCACACTGTCCAGTGCAGGGACCATGTGTGGATGGCTAGCGCTTGCACTGTGGCCAGAGCGGCAATCTTATTTATTTACAGTTGGGAAAGACATTGCCTCTGATTTTCCTGCACTGACAAAATGAAGCCATTCGAAGATGGCTCTGCTTTCTTCCCTCACAGCCATCCCAAGGGTAAGAGGGGGAAGAGAGACTTCAGCCACAGGAGGTGCGGCCTATGAAAGGGAAAACAACAGCTTGTGTCCACCTGGCCGCTGCCAGAACGAGTGAAGCTTAGCACCTGCAATGGATACAAAAGCACATGATTTGGTGGAAAGCCGGAGAAAGACAAGCTGGGTTCTGGGTTTAATATTTACACATTTCTGAGTAATCCTGGGCTTTAGCTTCCCCACATATAAAGTGTTTGCATTGACTGGGTCTCTGCTGTTCTACATTTTAGGTGGTGGTGCCTTAGATGGCTTGTGTAAATGACTGTATAGGGCAAAGGTCTGGAGATGAGAAGGGGGGCCTGGGGAATATTGAAGGCGGGGCAAGCCAGGGCTGGCTACCTCTGTACTGCAATGCTCCTGTTCAAAGAGGGCTTCTGGGAACTCGGAACATCTTGAAAGCCCACAGAATACAGCTTCAGGATCAGCCTAGGTCCCTGAGGGGCTACAGGAGGCACAGGGGCTGTCTGTCTGCAAATTTCCCACCCAGGGTTGTGTAAACAAGGTCCTGGGAGTCCTGCTGACAGGGGATGGATGGCATCCTGGCTGCACGCAGGGACCTGTGAGTAGAGTCTGTCAGCGTGTGTCACATTCCTGTCCACACACGAACACCAAGCTACACGTTCCTGTGTTCCAAACCCCAGTGAAGCCAGATGCGCTGGGTTGTGGATAGGAAGTCTTTAATCATCTGTCCTCAAAGCAGGGAAGGAGCGAAGCACGGTGCGGGTCAGGGCGGAGCAAGCAACTAACAGGATATCCGTGCCCTAGGCTCCTCAGTGGCAGCACTAGGTTCTGCAGGGGAGAGGGACTCTCAGATCACTCCAGCTCTGGTCTTGGGCAGGGCAGGGCTTGTTGGGGCCTCGGACTTTCGAGTGCCAGGGTGAAGCCAACCCAGTTGTCATGCGGATGAGCCTGTGTAGAACTTGTGAATGAAGCTGGTGTCCAGGGGTCAGAGAGCCTATGTATGTGCAGGGGGGAATAAGTCATCATTCTAGGAAGACTCCCAGAACATCAACCCCACTGCCCCACCCACGACTATTTCCTCTTCGCTTTGCCTACATTCAGGAACCATCTCAGACTATCTTCCCCACTTGGAACAACAATCCAGCTTGGCCTCACATGGTTCATACCTGCCCTGGGCAAGCCAGACACCAGGCAAACAATAGCTTAGGCAGCATGACAGCTCCGAGGAGCTTATAGTTTGCTCCGCTCCCAACCCCAGACAGGTTGCCAGACTCCTCTAAGCCGACTGCGTATGAAGGATCACACGACTGCAGGAGCATGGAAGCAAGGGGACACGTGAGGAGAGAATGAAGAGGGAGGAGGTGAGCGCAGCGACTTGCAAACGTGGCTGCACATTGGAGTGCCCGAGGGAGTTTTGAAAACATTGCTGCCAGGGCGACTCTGCTGGAGGTTCTGGTTTAACTGGTGTGGGATGTGGCCTGGGATTTTAAAAGTTCTGCCGGTGACATGGGCTGCCAAGTTGGAGACCCACAGGCCTTACGTGAAATCTGCGTTATGACTTGTCCTTCTGGAGGGCTCTTGTCCACTATTCCTCAGTGCTACCAAGAGGGACGACGTCCACCTCTCTCCATCTTATCTCCCCTCACCCACTGCTGAACATGTAGTTTCTACCTCCCACACTCAAGCGGATGCAGGAGAGCAAGCATGCCCAGTTCATGCTATCTTGGGGAGAGGATAATGAGAGCTCCTTTGACTGTGAAAGACACCTCTGCAGTGGGTCCCCCCAATGTATGTAGTGCCTGGGAAGGATAAGGAAAAATACACAAGTGGCCTTGTTTGAGACCTAATGTTTCCGGGGTAGTTTGGGGCTGAACCCAGGTAGTATTGTCTGCTTCCGATGTTCTATGCCTTAGCATCTTCATGGCTTCTTTCTTCCAAGAGTCCCTATGCACAGCCTCAGGGAGCTGGTGGACCTGGGGTGTAGAACACACTGCTGTCCCTCGGTGCCTCGCAGCCTCTACGCACAGGCCACAGACATCTGGCGGGTGGTGTCAGACGTCCGGAAGGCTGATGAAACTCTCCCAGGCTGTACATCTTTTTTGAGTTCTGGGGAGTCACACTGGTGGTTCAGGTACTGGAGGAAGGGTAAGGCGGAGTGGAGAAGGGAAAGTGCTGTCCACTCTCCAGCAGGGGCCCAGGGAGTCTTCACCGTCTCTCCCACGCTCCCTCTCCTTCTGCTCTTTACATCTGTGCTTCTCTTCTTGGGAAGGGCAGGCGGACAGTCACTGATGGATGTCCCTTAAGAAGACATCCGTCACCTGAAAAGAAGACAGGAGGCTAACTCTGGCCCATGCTAGTCAACGCTTTGGACTGTGAGCAATCTTGATTCTTCCCCCTATGGTCTGCCAGGAGCCCATCGTGTTGACACTCAGACTGGAACTGAGGAATGTTCTCTGTTGCTGCCTCTCAGTGTGGTCTTTCCCCACAGCTGATGGAAACCTCTAAAGGAAAGATCAGAAACTCCAAAGCATTCATTCATTCATTCATTCGTTTCACTGTCGTGCATAAGGTACCTGCTCCATTATGAATATAGAAAGAACAAGGGCATTTCAAAATTATTACCTTATTATTGATTTATTTTATGTGCTTGTGTGTATGGTGTAAGAATGGAGCTGGCCACAGCATAGCTGTAGAAGTCAGAAAAGAATTTGTGGGATTTGGTTCCTTCTTTCGACCATGTGAGCCCAGGTATCAAACTCAGGTTGTCAGTCTTGGTGACAGGTGTCTTTACACAATGAACCGTTTTACAGCCCTCCTCACTGTCTTTGATGAATTCCAGCAGTCAGTAGTCAGACTGGGAGTGCACAGTGGTATTTCCTCTGAGTAGATAAATGCAGGGCAATGCCCTGCAGTGTAGGACAGGAGAGGCAGTGCCATGTGGGGCCTGTAGGTGGCAGTAGATGCCCACAGCAGCCTGTGGGGGTTTTTAGGACACCTGGGGTCACACACCGTTGTGGTTGTAGTGAAGTGGAGAGATGAAATTGGACTGGGCAGAAGGAGGGGCCTGTATCTTCAGTGTCTCTGTGTACTGTATTCTTAGACAAATGTATATCGGGCCCCATCTTGGGCCCTGACCATCTTTCCTAGAGACTTTGCCATTACCTTATGTAGAGGGGTGGAAGGAAACCCCTTTACAACAGGCTAAGCACAAGAAGATGTGTATCAACCCGTGTCCATACATGCAGACCTGAGGAAGCCATCTCTAAGTTAACTGCAAAGTCCCAGGATCAAGTTCAAATTCTCTTCGGAATGGACTTCCTGGGCACAGAGACCCCCTCTTCTCAGCTGCAGAAATTCCCACTAAGGCCGTCTACTGAACCTCCTTTGACTGTCTCAAAATCCTGACTCCCTCTGTGCCCACTGGCTTATTACATTCCGCTGCTCCCTCAGAGGAAAACAGGGAGGAGGGTTTACCCTCCTCTACTTTTATCCAAGGCTGAGAACATCTAGCCTTTTCCCTGCAGGACAGGGTTCTGCACAGATCGCAGGACTTTCTTCCTGCTCATAGACCTTTGCTTATACACTGGTGATGACCCTCCCTGGGTCACCCACAGCAGCTGGGCTCTTACAGGTTCCCAAATGATGCTTGTAGTTTGCACACATTGTGAAAACATTGCACACTAACCCTTCAAAGCAGCCAGAAGAAGTGGGCTCTGTTACTATCTTTGTTGTAATAGTGATAAATGGAGGCTTAGAGATGTTCAGCAAATTGCCCATGCTTCCAGGGCCAGCTTCTTCCGCTCACTGTACAAAACTCAAGCCCAGCCAATTCACCCGTGTAAACCTCTGTTTACCTACCCTGCCATGCTGCTTTCCCAGTGGTGGAGATTGAGCCCACACCTTTTCTTATACTTCTTGGGGGTTCGGGACTTCTGGGCAAGAATCGAAAGTCACAGCTTCTGGGCTGACTAGTGTCATGTATTTATTGGATGTGAGACATTGTGAAAGTCAATTTACCTCCCTGAAAAGGAGCTTACTGGCTAACTAGCCCCGACTGGCTATTTGTGAGGACTGGATGATACTGCATATGTGAAAGCTTAGACTTCTAGGAAGGTAGGAACCCCTGCACCCCTGCTGTCCATTCTTTACACAAGTTGGCTTCTGAAGGTGTAGATGTCTGAAGGGTGACTGAAAATGCTGAAGCCTCAGAATACAGCAGGGGTCCCCCAGTGAAACCTTCTGCTCCGCTGATCATCCTGAGGGACTCTCTGAACCCAATGACATCGTGAAGCTGAGCCCTTCTCTTTTATACCCAGCACACATAGCATAGTTGCGATTCTGCTCTGCCCCAATTTGTTATCACAGGATAGATGGCAGGGTGGGAAATGATAAATCTCATCGATGGGACTGAGTGAAGTGGGTGAAACCATACCATGTTCCCAGATGCAGAAACTGAGCATTACCCAGGCATTAGTCAGCATTCCAGAGATATTATCAAATAGGAGGTGCACTGTAGACCAGGGTGAAGATATGTATATTCCTTGGCTTTTGTTAACTAAAGCCACAGGCAAGAATGAAATTAACAGGGAGAAAGTAAACAGCAGGAAGGCCATGAGCCAAAGCTTCGGTGGAGGATGATTTTCAAGAAAAGACTACAGATGCTGCTGTAATGTCAGCTGAGACCCAGGCAGAAACAGTCATGCAGGGTATCCAGGCTGTTAGTCAGAGCTGTGGACATGCAGGCATATGTGTATGTGAGGGATGGAGTGAAGGATGATTGTCTGGGTCTCCCTAAAATTATCATACTGAAATCATAACTCACAATGGAATGAGATCAGGAAGCCTTTGAGAGATGATTAGAGAAGAATCCCAGAAGAATTTTTGCCCATAGGAATGAGCTCAGGAGAGCTCTTCTGCCTCCTCCATCATGGAGGAAATAGTACATGAACAGGATGCAGGTCCTCACCAGATCCTGAATCTCCTTTGATTCCAGACCACTCAGCCTCCAGAACTGTGAGAAATTCTGCTGCTACTGCTTCATGCAGTTTAAGGCCTTCCAAACCATAAAACAGGAATAGTGGTGCATGTCTGTAATCCCAGTATTCAGGAGACAGAGTTAGAAGGATTACTGCTGTATGTTCAAGGCCCCTCTGGTCCAAGTAATATATTTCTGGACAGCCAGGGTTACATAGTAAAGCCCTGTCTCCAAAACACAAAAGAAAACAAATAAACAAAAACAAAACCAGGAGGTGGAGACCACGTAGTACATAGGGATGTGGTTTGAAATATTTAATAACAAAGAAGGAAAAAGATAATAGTGAGAAGATAAGGAAGCTGCGAAGATGGGTTGGCTCTTATTACCTTCTTTCCTCTCACCTTTCAGTGACCTTTTTCTCTTCTTCTTCCTCCTCCATCCCCTTCTCTGCCCCCTTCTCCCTCTCTTCTGCTTCCCAGAGCAGGAGCAGCTAGAGAGAAAGGAAGGTAGGGTATGGGTGGATGTTGGTGGTTCATTTGTTTGGTGTTAGAAGCTCACAGACTTCTTTTCCAGTCCTTACTCTGACAAGGAGGAAGCAACGGCCTCTGTTGACATCTGGGAACAAGACTGAAGGCACAAGGAAAGCACACACAGTTCAGATAATTGTGGAGAGTGGGAAGAAGCAGACCAGAGGAGCCAAGGTGACCTCTGGAAGGCATCAAGGACACAAGGATGAGCTGGATAGCAGGACAGCACACACAGCCAGTGTGCTCTGTTCTCAGACGGTTCACCTCTGGACCTGCTATAGTTTGTATGCAAAGTGTCCCCCACAGGTTCCTGTGTTTGAACACTTGGTTCTCAGCTGGTGTGGTATTGTTTGGGAAGGTCATGGAACCTTTAGGAGGAGGGGTCTAGCTGAAAGGAGCATGTTGCTGAGGGGTGGACCTTGAGGTTTTCCCCCAGTTGATTACTGTCTGCTCTCTGCTATCTGTTATGCAGCCTTCCCTGACATGGTGGAGGGTATCCTTTCAGACTATAAGCCAGAATGAGTCCTTCCACATTTAGTGGCACACGTGGGCTTTTCTTCTCCTCCCCACCCTTTGAATTTGTTGTTGAGGTATTTGGGGACTAAACCTGGAACCCTGCATGTCCTAGGCTTGTGCTCTACCACAGAGCTACATTCCAGTCCTCCTAAACTCACTTTTTGGTCAGCTATTTGACAACTGTCATACCAGCCAAGAACCACAGTGCTCAGTGCTTTGACACAGGTGCAGCACTTAGAAAAGGAGGGCTGGCTTCCCTGGGACTTTGGTTTTGTTGGAGATGTAAAGGAGGGAAAGGAAAAGGATTTAGAATCTTGGCAATAAGGGAAAGACCTACAGGAAAGACCTATACTGCAGATAATAAATTGCTGTATATGAGAGAGAAGTCACAATAGGAGATGGAGTAAAACAAAGAAAGGAGTCCAAATGAACGAGAAGGACAAGGGCAGTGGAAATAGAGCTGGTGTTATTGGAGTGGGATGCTGGGGGCAGTCTTTTTGAAGCAGAGACGGGTTATGAGTAATGACTCTCAGAGCCTAGTCTGAGTGTGAGAGCACTGAGGGGTCGGAGGGGCAGTTCCCAATGCCCTGCATGCATTAGAGCAGGCACACAGAACTCGTGAACATGTCCCTGGGAGAACTCTCTGTCCCCTGATTCTGTAAGGGTTTTGACCATCATCCACAGCTTGATTTCAACTGGAATAACCCACAGCATGAGTAAACTGAAGCCTCTCACCCAGATCTAAGTCACTTTCATTTCTCTCATCCGATCTCGTCTGCCTTGGGTGCCTGGTATCTCATTAATGCGTGCAGGATGAGCTGTCAAGGCACTCGCCTCCTTAACTGTGAGAACTTGGAGAAACATGAATGAAAGTCACAGAATAATAAATGCCTGTCCTGGGCCAACTGCTGGGGCTTGGTGCTTAGTATGCAGGGTGAGTCAGCCCCTCCCTGCCCTGCATGCCTCACTGTCCAGCTCACGAGCAACAACCAGGTGATGAATGGTGACGTGGGCGGGGAGCTTCTTGGAGAAGGCAGAATTCCACCAGGCGCAGCAGGACCAAAGGACCCTGTAGAGACCCTGTAGAGCCCATTGGTGTGTTGATAAAATGTGTGGAGGGTCTCAGTGGGTGGAGAACTACTGAGAGCCACTTTTCGAGTGAGTTGAGACCTGTCCAACAACAGTGTTGTTCGTTTTGGCTGAGAAATCGACCATACCAGAAGCACTTAGAGAAATGCAGAGAATCATACTCTAGAGAGGGTGAGACGGCTGCCAAAGGCTTCTCCCAGCCTCCCTCAGGCTGTCTGAATGCGCTGTGGGCTTATTGGTACCATGTGGCTCACTAACTGTGTTAGCAAAAGCCAGGTGGGGTGTGTGCCCACCCACAGGTGCTAGGGGTGTGGCTTCAGCAAGGCACACAGAGAATCAGAGACCTGTGGGGCTGTGGGAGCAGAGTACCAGGAGTCATGTCCAGGCTCCTCCCTGGGAATATGGCAGGCTGACATAGACTCCCTAGCACTGTGCTGTCAGCGTGGTAGCACAGCTTGCATGGGGTTATTTGAGAAAAACATTTCAGGCAAGCAAGAGGCCTTGGTGGGGAAAAATGCTGCCAAGCTTGATGCCATAAGTTTGATCCACAGAATCCACACTGGAAGGAGAGAACTGAGTCCTGAAAGTTGTCCTCTGACCTACACGCGCACACACACACACACACACACACACACACACACACACCACACCACAGTAAATAAATATTTAAAATTTGAAAAGAACAGTTCTTTGGTTACAGGAATGTCCACAGAGTAATGCTTGGAAGAAAACAAACTATTCTTGGAGGCATTCCTCAGAAAGTTGACACTGAGTCTTCTGTATATGCAAGGAAAGATGGGACAGATGCCGGCCCTCGTGAAAAAGCTTGGGGCTTGGGTCAGATACCTGGACAGTCATGTCCTCTGATTAGTCACTTTGGTTGGGTAGAGAAAGGAAACCGTGTACCCGTGGTGACGCTGCTGGCTCATGGAAAGAATTCCTTACCACTTCTCAGCCACTTTGCAAACATGTGTGGGGTACCTGTTATGTCTTAGCACCACGTCTAGACACTGGCTACCACAGTGACAAATCAGAAGAGTGTGTACAGCTGGGGACCTCCTAGCTCTGTGGGGTCAAATTAGAGCGTCACAAACAACACTCAGTATTTCCGGAATGACTTCAGATTTCTTCACCAGAATCCAGTCAAACCAACTGCCCTATTTCCAATAAAAACATATAGCACAATTCTAAAGACCTGGTTATCTGTGAGGCTGTGGGGATTTCACAATGGGCAGTGTACAACTGTACCCCTGAATGTCCCAGGCTTCCCCAACAGGGCTCTGGAATGCCCAGAGGCAAGCTGGAGCCATCTGGACATACTTAGAACAATGGAGGTGAGAGAGGTGGTCCAGAGCCCGCCCGGGAGGCCCTGCAGAGCTGGAGGCCCTGTGGAGCTGCCTGGGCAGCCGGGTAAACAAATCCGAGTGGCTGCTGAGATGATTTGGCTGTACATACACTGAGGTTCAAAGCTTTGAAGGAAGTCTACGGGGCAATCTAACAAACGACTTTGATTTAATTATGTACCGCAGATTTTCTAACCGGCTCTGGAAGGAGACAGCCCTTCTGAGATCCAAGTCTGGCAGGAATTTGCCATAGGTGATTTTTCAGGGTATTTTTTACTGAATGACATCTTTGTGAGGCTCAGGAAATAAACAAACCCTTTGAAATGAAGTGGTGTGTGTGTGTGTGTGTGTGTGTGTGTGTGTGTGTGTGTGTGTGTGTATGCATGGGCATGTGCACACAACTTAATTTTCTAATTTCAAAATAGCAGCGCTTATGCCCAATCAAAATGTGTGTCTCAGATTTGAACTGAAAGCCTTTCTGAGTGCCATTTTCAGAAACAAACAAACAAACAAAAAAACATATACCAAGGCATGCTGTGAAGAGTTTTATGGCAACCACAGGGGGTTGCTGGGAAGGGAATTTAGTTTGATTTTAGACATCTGTTTAAAGGACAGAGCTGCATGCAATACAATTATGTGTCTTGAGAATGGGCCTACTATTAACAAGGTCTTCAATACAAGCTCGTCTTCAGGAAGATTTCTTGGGGACTCACTGTGTATGTGACACCTATTTGAGGACAGGGTAAATAACAGGAGGGGATTAGAAAGTCGGTTTGATTCCCCAGGAGACATGCTTAATGGGGCTCTGTGGAGAAGAGAAACCTTCAAGGCCTGGAGGGGAGAGCAAGGCTGAGTTCCGGGAGCTGGACCTATCATGTGCAATTATTAGTAGGACAGGAGTTCTCCATTCCACCAGCTTGTTCGGGCCTCTGAGTTCTACCACATTAATTGGAGATCGTCCCTAACCTACTATCAAGAGCAACTACTGCAACTCTTCTTGGAAATTTTCTGTAACTTTATTAATGAATGCACTGGGGAAACAGCTCCGTGGGTGAAGATCTTACCCCTCAAAAAAGTGAGAACTTGTTTTTGACTCCCCAGAACCACGTAAATATGGGCACAGTAGCTCACATCTGTAAGTCAACGCTTCTATGGTGAGACAGGAGACTCCTTGAGAGCTGGCAGGCCGGCTAGCCTGGAGTATGTACACATGAATAATGAGGAAAACCATGTAAAAAAAGAAGTGGAAGGGGAGAAGCAACACCCCAGGTTTTCTTACCTTTACCTGCACTCCATGGCACATACAAGCCCATAAACACACACGCACACACAAACACATCTACACACACAAACATACAAACACACACAGGTGAGCAAACACATACAGACACACATACACACTAAAGAAATAAAGAATGAAGGCATATGTCAATGAGTTTTGTCCTGTGACAGAACAGTGACAAAAATAATTGAAAAGATGGGAGAGTTTATTTTGCTTCACAGAGGCAGAGGCTGTAGCCCACAGTTGGCTGGTTCCATCTCCATTAGATCAGAAGCAAGACAGAACATCACACACAGAGGGCAGGGTACCCTGTGCTTACCCCACAGCAGCCAGGAAACAGACGGAAAGAGAGGAGATGGGGAAAGTGAACGCCTTCCAGGACACACCCTAGTTGTGTGCTTCCTCCTGTTTTTCTCCACCTCCTGCAAAGCCATCAGATTAGGAATCCATCAGTGGATGAATTAATTCACTAAAGCCTGAGTCCTCGTGGTCCAATCATATCTTCATGAATGACACTGAAACAGGTTTATAGTGATAACACACCCTAGCGTCAGAAGCCTGGATTTGCAGCCCGTCTTCACTCCAGTGATATCACCAGGAGGTTTCTGAACCCCTTGAAGCTGGTGATCAAAATATCTGCACACTGAAACCAGTTTTGAGTTAGGCTTCCATGATATTCTTCCATGATGCTTTTAGGTATATGGTAAATACTCAATTGATGGTGGCTAAAAAGATATGACTGCCTAAAACCTAAGCCATATCTTAACTGGCTTGCCTATGTAATACTGTAGTCATTTATAACCCGGTACCAACTATGGTGAAGCAAAGTGTTTGGGGTAGGGAATAATTGGGACACAGATTTTCACAGAGTTAAGTAAAAGCCTAAAGAGGACAATTCTGCATGAAGAAAGTTGCCAAGAAAACTCTAGGCAGCCCCATTTCATGTGGTGGGGCTGGATCTGTGCTGTTGATCTCTGGTCACATGGTGATGAAATAGCCTGTTAAAAGCTCAGTCTCTACTACCTGGCTGTAAACCTTGTCGGCCTGGGACTCTGTCTCATTAATTCAACATCAAGCTCAAGCATGAAGTTGGTGTGTAATAATAATACTTTGTATGGTGGCCCAGCACAGTCTGGATTCTCTTTCATTTCACTTAAGAGACCAAAAGGATGCTAACTGTTTACTTACTGGAATGCAAATGACTATGCTAGAAGAAACAGTACTTCCTTAAGCGGGCAAACAGGTAAACCATGAGAATTGTGAGGCTGTGTGTCAGCAACATCTCGCCTATTGCCCGGGCCTACCGAGAGTCCATATTTAAGTGACTAAGATCTTGTGATGTTCTCTAAGCTTGTGAGGACAAGTCATGCAATCCCCTCCTCAACTGCTTGATCCACAGTAGGAAGGACAGTGGAATGTGTGGGGAAGGTCAGTGGTCAGCTCAGGATATGTCCAGGGCCAGAGAATCATTAATTGATGATTCTTCAGAAAAAGAAATGGTTTCACAGCCCCGTGTTTATACAAGCCCATGTCAGCACTTCCTCTATGTCACAGCTCATCAACAACTGCTCACTCACCGATTTACCCTTTAAAGTAGTTAAC
Source organism: Psammomys obesus (assembly GCF_907164565.1). Taxonomy (NCBI): domain Eukaryota; kingdom Metazoa; phylum Chordata; class Mammalia; order Rodentia; family Muridae; genus Psammomys; species Psammomys obesus. The sequence continues at coordinate 3,247,096 of NW_026585685.1, forward strand.
TTCATTGATTCATTCAACAAACATGAGGACATGTCTGTGTTCTCTATGAAAAGGCAGAAACATGAACTACATAGCCTACTCTAGGCCATATAAAACCACCAGCCATAACACAATACCAATGCTCAAGGAGCTTCTTATTCACAATGCAGTTGATTTGATAAACACCTAATAGGCAAAAATAAAAGGCAAGAAACAGAAGTTAAAGATAATCACAGGACCATGGGAGAGCCAGAGAAAAGAACATAGCTATGAGAACATAGCCAATCTGAGAGATTGAGGGGCTTTGGAAATAGTTTCAAACACCAGAGTTACCATTTGCTAACTCTATGACTCATCTTTCACTTCTTCACTTGTTGGATTATGGAACCTCAATAACAGGGACATGCACGGAGCTCTTAACCCAGATCCCAACACACAGCCACGCAGCGCTTTCCAGCTCAGGGCCACAGTCTGGCATACATGCTGAACTCTTGACAACCATGGCTGCTAGGGCAGTCAGGGCTATTAAGTTGTAAACATGTTACATTTGCCTAGTGCAAGAAATTTGTTAGGAAAAGCATAGAGTACTCAAAGAATGAAAAGAATCCAGAAGAGCCAGGACCTGGAATGGCTACAAAGGGAAGGCTCATATGGAATTGATAGATACTCACTTTGGGGCCACTTCAGGTAGATCAGTCCAATGAATGGCCATTCTTGGTTTTCTCTACTCAGGGGGATCTAGGCAGCTGTTATTCACAGAATATTTTGAAGCCTAACCTCTAATGTGACAGAAGGCAAGTTTCCCACATGACTTTCCCACTGTCAGGTGAAGATACAGAAAGAAATCGGTAGCCTACAACCAGCAGAAGGTCCTCCCCAGAGCTGAACTGAGCTGACCCCTGACCTTATTCTTCCAGCCTCCATACCTAATAAATAAGCTTCTGTTACTGTGCAGTTTAGGTAGTGGTTGGTTGCAACAGCACCCTGATCTAAGACAGTGGCCTCCGTTGGCCTTATGTTGACACTGTGGTTAGAGGAGAAGGATACCCTTCCCATACAGTGTGGTGGGGAGGCATTGCCCGTGGAGGAGATGAAATGATTCCATTTGAACTGATAAGCAGTGCTAGGCAGACTAGACTCAACAGCAACTCACAGCACAGCGCCCATTGTAAAACTATGCAGTGGCCTTCTATATTTGGGACACGGGTATGCATGGCTTTTAGAAGCATCACAAAACCTTCAGAGATACACCAAAAGCTGAGAATTATTATGAACTCGTGGAAGAATGGAGAAAGGTTGCTACCTGTTACGATGAAGAGAGCATGTAGGCACAACAACTAAACAACACCTGCTTTGAAAGTTGAAGGCCATGGTGCTAATTACATGAGACTGTGACACTTTGACCTCCATCCCAGAGAGGGAGGTACACAGCACTCACAGAGTTGCAGGGACATGGGCAAGATTCCATGATGACCTCGACTTTTCTCCCTCAGCTTTTCCCCCTGATGACTACTTTTCTCTCTTTTTTAAAAAATTTATTTATTTATTTAATTCTTTGTTAAGTTACTTTTCTCTTTGTGGCACCTGCTGCACCACAGTTTGAGGTTCTCAGGAAGAGAGTGGCTGCAGAAGAGAGCGTTCTGAGAGAAGTGGCATCCCTCCATTGGAAAGCACCGAACCGGTAGCTCCTCAGATTGCAAAGAGAAGTCCTATGAGTCCCCAGGGGAATGTTCCAGTCCCCAGCTTCAGGGTCAACCTCTTCTGCAGGAGGATTGGGTATCTGCCAGGTAACCCGTGGGAGCAACCTGCACTTTCTGAACTTTTCTGTAGAGTTGGAGGGGGAAAGAGTGAGCCGTGGGTCTGGCAGCTGGCCAGGCAATATGGGATCATGGGATGTGCCTGACCAACTCTGGGAGAGTGCCCAGCCTCACCAGATCTGGACCCCAGGGGTCTTTGGAGGACGAAACATTGCTCAAAACATTTTTCTCCAGGCTCATTAATCCTGATGACAAGCTTCAAAATTGCAAAAACAATTGCCCTTTGCCAGATCACAAGTATCTACAGTCTGACATTAACAAACTGAATTTAGCTTTTCTGTGTATAATTGGTACCCAAAAATAGCTAAAGTAAGTTGGAGAGAGAGAGAGAGAGAGAGAGAGAGAGAGAGAGAGAGAGAGATTGAGAGAATTTTTGGCTTCTCCAGTTGAGAAATTATACCACAACCTCTATTGCTTGAATTATCCTACAGTGTCATCTTGGCCCCACAAAATCTGCTCTAGCTGCAGTGAGCTCTTCTGTCTCACAGAACTTGTCATCCTGAATATCACTCAAGAAGGATTTTTTTTTTGGGGGGGGGAGGACTTCCAGTCTTTCTCTTTATGGTCTCTTTGTAGCCCTCCACCAGATAGTTCTACCTAAGATATATCCCATTCAGAATCAAAGCAACTTGTCTTGACTATTTTAAAGATTAACCAGGTTACCATTTCCAGGAACCTTTGCATCTTAACTATGTTAGCTGCAGAGGTGCGTGAGTTCCAGCCTGGTTTGGTCATTATTTCCAGCAAATTCCAGGAGAACTCAGTCAAGGCAGACATTTTACTTCTTCCTTACATAAGCTATAAGCACAGGCAGGTGGAGGTTGTGGTGCCAAGGTCAGCACCTCCATCTTGGTGCTCCAACCATCCCCAAAATGTGGCCTCTGGTACGGTTTAGGAAGTCTACCTCAGCCTCCATGAAAGGATGGAAAGTGCTGATCTTGGCTCTTCTGGGGCAGAGGGTGGAAATGTGGTATACTCAAAGAAGCCTCTTCTCACATTCTAGAATTTTGTTGAAGGGCCACATCAACTTATAAAAGTCCAGGAAATGAAGTCTTGCGTTAGGCAGGAGGTGCCCAGGTGACACTGTTTTCCTAGGTACAGGGTGACAACCTGTGACTGCTGAAATGGAGGCCTTCCTGCTGTCCTTCCATCCCCGGTCCCATCTGTCCTGTTCCTGTCCTGTGTCTCTCCCAGTCTGGTTCCAGTCCCCTCCCCTTCCTCAGCCGCATCCTCCCTCCATCTCCTGTTGTGCCCTTCCATACCACATGCACTCTCATACTCTTGGAAGGACTATTTCTCTTGACTGAGGCTAGTCTTGAAACTTTACAAAAGTATCTGTCGCTTTCCTCTTTGGGAAACCTATGAATACTCCCGACCTGCTCTTAGGGGCCAGGGGCTTTGTGGTGCTTCCTTTTTCTTTGCACACCCTGCTTGGTCCCCCAAATCCCTTTCTTCTGCTTCAGATCTCCAGATCTCCCACCCCTAACCCCTCCTTTCCTGCTAAGCCCTTCTTTAAGCTCAGTTTTTCTACATTTCATCTCACCAAGTAAGAGGGATCAGAAAACCAGACCATTCTAACACATCCATGTAACATTCGAGTTTGGATATGAATTGTGTCTGATGAAGGGCTCATGTGTTGAAGGCTTGGTGCATATTTGGAGGTACTACTGAGGAGTAATTGGGTTATGAGGACACTAAACTGACAGACGATGTTGCTGATGATTTATACTGAATAGTCTATTAGGGAGTTAAGCCTTGATCAGAGAAAGTAGGTCATTGTACGTGTGCCGTGGATGGGTGGTCCGTCTTGCTTCTTCTGTCTGTCTGCTTCCTGGTCAACTCTGCTCCCATGATGTTCTGCAGAGCCAGACAAATAGCAATGGAGTCAGCCACCCCCAGACTAAGACTTCCAAAACTGTGGGCCACAGTAAATCTAAATCCTTCCTCATGTAAATTGTTTGTCACAGTAAATAAAAATTAACAGCATACTTCTTTTGTCGTTTATGCACAGGCAGCCAAGACCAGTTGATTCTTTGCCAGATGGCCAGTCCACCTAGTTCTTATGTATTTTCTTCGCCCTCCTCCATCTGTCTGTCTGTCTTTCTCATCTCTGTCTCTCTCTGTATGTATTGTATGCAATATCTGTTCCTGCCCTCTTTGAAACCAAACACCAGGCATGGTTGTGGAATGAGCACCAACAAATCAGCATGTACAATAGCTTGATCTGCTCATTATAAAGTTGTTCTTTTCCCCTTTAGGGCAGAAAACAGTTGAGTGGAGTAATATCCTGCAAAATATCCAGGTAACTCTTTGCTCTCCCTCTTACTGATGAAGCGATGTTGAGCATCAATTAAATAAAATCTCTTTTTAATGACTACAAAATGCTTTTTTTAACAAAAATTTTGGGTTTTTTTTGTACGAAATTATTTTGTTTGTAACTATTAGTCCAAATTTTACTGAACCCTTCTTTCTTTCCATGCCAATTAATAAGATGCCTTCCATAAAGAATAGCCTTCCTATTCTTACTACGCCTTTGCAGTAACTACTGAAAAGGTAATATGGCAGTATATGAAACCACCCCAGACATGGTGGTGTAGAATAAGAACTTTGTTACGTTTGTTAATACTGTGGGCGAAAAATTCAGACAGCACAGCAGGGATGCCATGTCTGTTCTGTGACATCTGGTCCTCAGCTAGAAATAATTGAAGGTTGAAATGACTTAGCAACTGCATATTTGGAAGAGCTGCAGGTTTCTTCACTTGTAGCCTGTTGGCTAGGGTGACTTGTGCACTGGGCTGCTGGATTGCTGATCAAGACCTCGCATTCACATGCCGTGGGCCTCCTCCCAGCACCGTGGCCTCATGAGAACTGAAATTTGTCACTCAGAAATTCAGGGCTGTAGAACAGATGTTCCAGCAGAATTGGCAGGGGTGAACTGCCCTTGATGGCCTAGTATCATAAATCACGGAAGCCTAACTTTTGACTAATGATCTAAACAGTCACAACTCTGCTCGGGTTCAGTGAGGTGGTGTAGAGACAACTTCGATGGGAGACTGGCCAGCCACAAGGTAGACAAGCACTTGCAATGAGAGGCCATTTCTGAAAACTATTGTCTTCTACAACTGAAACACAGTTCCTGGAGAGAAGGAGAAGAAACGCCCATTTTTTTTCAATCTAATGATCACTATTTAATGAGGAATCAAAGAAGCAGACAGCCAGACCTGGACTTACTGGAATGTAAGACACTCCTCTGAATGGTGAGTGTGGGGCTCTCCTACTTCTGATTCCCGTATTAACACGCTAACTTAAAGCCACCCAGTGTACTCAGATTTCCCTGATGGGGCTCACAGGAGTCCCTGCAAGCTGGCCATTGTCTTTCTGATAGCGTACTTTATACTGGCCTTCAGTATAAATTGGTGTCATATTCTTCTGTAGTTCCTGGAATTACACATTTCTCCCAGGAATTCACATTCTTTTCAGTGTTTAGAATGTTTAGAAATAAGTATCTGATCGTTAGAGAATAATATTTAGAGCCCACACCAGAACCCTGAGGATGTTCATCAGTACAAAGTTGGCATTGCTTCCAGAGGTTTTCAGTGGACAGAGAACAGAAAGAACTCAGAGCTCTTCTTTAAAGTAATGTACCTTCATGTATGTGTCTTTAAAATTCTCAGCTCATGCTTGCCTTTGTGATTAAAATTTAAATATTATAAAATATTAACTATCTTTTACTTCATCATTCTTTCATTTACATTAACTATAATATAAATCTTACACAGGAAAATTCACTTAGGTAACAAACACAGGCTCAAAATTTTGTTACTAACGACCCTAACAGGTCATAATGATGTAAGTAAATCTCAATATTCTTTTACTGGTTTTTTTTTTAGTATGCTTATTCTTTTAAATTTTATCCATACACTACATAACGCCAAGCTATGAACATCGCACGGAATGTACTCAGATGAATCCTGTTTTCTCTCTATTTTTTGCTTCATTTCTTCTCATCTTTAGGAATCCATTTTTATCCTGTTTTGACTTCTGGCTCCAGGGCTTCCTTATACAAATATAAACAACTATGTGTGGCTATATCTTCACGGTATTTGTCCTCATACACCTGTCTCTCTTCATATGAAAATAACACATCATTTGATTTTTTTTTTCCTGCGTCTTTACCTTTTCCAGCTGTGAAGATGTTCAGGAGATCGCTCTGCCTTCCTATGTTCCAGAGTTGCCATACACCACTGTGCAGTTGGTTGATGGCAGAGATGCTGTGTGCTCCCAATCTCTTTATCACAACTACTGTCTTGTGTGTGGGCCACTGTGTCTCTGGAATGGATTTCTAGAAGTAGGATTGCCAGAGCCCAAGGCCAAGTGGATTCACAGTTTGAGACTGCTATTTCTCCAGAGGGGCTCTGTTGGTAACCTTAAGGGGAACAAAGAGGAAGCCGGTCCCTGTAATCTCCTTACCAGAGCTCAGCATTGAACTTTTGCCAGTCTGATAAGTGGAAAAGGGAACCTTGAGGTGCTATCATTACATACTTCTCCCTCCAGCCCTATTTAATTCATTTTAAAATGCATGTTTTTCTGTTCTCATTTGCGATTCAGGATGTTGAACTCTATGCCTCACATATGCTAGACAAATACTCAACCATTAAATCACATCTTTCCCTTTTGATTTCATCAATTTAATCAGCCTCCCTTTTACTGGTTCTGGGTTTAAGTGAGCTTTCCAGTAAGGTCTTGCTCACTGAGATAATAGGAGCCCATGCATGTTTCTTTCAGCATTTGTATTTATGAACTGCTTGATTATTATCTGATAGCCAGAAGAGTCTCTACAGTAAACAACATGTTTATAAACATCACGTGGCTTGAGGCCCTTCCTTACCCCAGGTCAGATGCTGTACTTAGAAGAGAGGACCACTGGAAAGGTCCAGATTAAAGGGTTTAAGCATCTTTACAAATTTAAAACCACTTAAGCAGGCTTATTCTACAGCAAATTTCGAGTTTCTAATATGGACAATACGTTAACCCTGCTTGTCACTGTTGATAACTTGGAGCACAGAGCAGAATGAAATCCAAACTCCCTGAAGACAAGAAGTGGCTGAGATACAATGTCACTGTATCTTGCTAGCCACAATTTAACCATTTACTAGCTCATTTCCTCCTCTTTCAAATCAGTTATTTTAAGTGCCAAAGGAAGGCATTTGAAGAGTTAACAGGTATCCTTTGAGGGGCAAGGAAGATTTCTTCCTTTTTGTGTACCTAGTATACATTGTTTGGGAACTCTATGACGGTTACTAGGTTAGAACAGAATGAAGAAGAAGCAGCAAACTCAGAGAAGGGTCAAAGATGACAGGACCCAGGGTCTTGTCAGTAAGCCCTGTGGGTTTTGTTGCTTGCGTGATGAGGGTTCTCAGAGGGGCAGAGAATGATCATGGGCCTAACCCTGAGGTGAGATTATTGTAGTTGCCACATGCTAAGCTTTCTGAGGAGGGACAGGGGCAGAACTGTTAAGAGACTATCTTAGGGACTGCGTTCAGTTTAAAACTCCCTGTTCTAATTTCCCCTTCATGCTTGCAGAGACTCATTTATTCATGTCACCCACACGTTTTAGGCTTCAACAGTGCAGTGGGCCCTGCACATAAACAGCCAACGTGGAAATCTTTGCTTTTATGGACTTAGGTTTTTGGAAACAAGGAAGACGAACTAGCCACCTCACTAACCAACCAATCAACTAATCAACTAAATACACTTAGGGAAGTGTACTAGAAAGGGAATTTAAGGAGAGGTTAGAAAGTGGGGAATAGTAACCATTGGAGGAGTCACACAGTTTTATGTGAGATGATCAGGGGATCTCTCTGATTATGCTTGGGTGAGAGTGTGAAGGAGGTGAGGGAGGGCCTGCCAGACCACACAGCCGGACTTGTTTAGGAAACACAGCCTTTCTGGCCTTTCAGGAACACATTCAGCAGATCAGGCCTCTGCTACAGTGGGAGCTGAGGGTACAAATGCCAAATGTGTTCTACCTTTGTCACGCTGAAAGTTCTGGCAAGGAGAAAAGCATTATCTATTAAAGACTGGGATTGCTGTACTATTATACCTGCAACCTGTGAAGTGAAGAGCGTAGTTTTACAATCATGTGTAGTAGAGAAGTTTTGCCTCATGCAAAGCCAGGAAAGGCTTCCTGGGCAAAGGCTTAGGCACTAATTAAGTAAAAATGTGTGGTGGAGAACCATCTTTCCTAGCTGGAGCAGACTGTGAAGCCTGCCTGGTGGGAGAGAACCTGACCTGTGAGATGGAGAGCTTGGTATCAGAGGGGTGGTGTCATGCTGACCTTTTGGGCTTAACGCATAGAACAAGGAAGTTACTGATGTGCGAGGCTAGTTTTGCTTTGAAAGTGCAGGGTCTGTAAGGTCGTCATTCAGTGTCCACCAGTCAGGTCACCCTCTATGTCCAGCCTCCATTAGGTCAATATCTGAGCTTCAAAATGCAGAGGGGATGGATGAGGAACATAAAAGCAAGCAGTTACGGGAAGTTCTGTCAGACAGTGGGACAGGAACATCAGGGCAGACTGAGTCCCTCCCAAAAAAGAAGGCACCTGTGCTATCCTTACCACCAGCCACTTCTAATTTATCCTGAGAGTCCCATGAAACGAGAGGACACAGTGATCGTAGCCAGGTTCAGTCAGAATGAGAAAGTGTGAGTGGCGGTCTGCTATAAAGTTTGCTACCACATAGGAGACTCATGAAATTTTAAGTTATTATGACTACCTATTATTATTCTACTGTGTACAGATTGGCTGGACCAAGGAATATTTTGGTTCTATTTTATTTTATCCACTGACACATGGATAAAGTGTCAGTCCCTGAATGCTGACTTGTATGAAGCAAATCTGCTCTGATGTGAGGTTCTCACACAGGCTTCCTAGATCTCCCCTGACCACAGCTTTCTTTCTTCCTTCACTGTTTTTGTACACACTTCTCGGTCAGAGGTTTCTTTTTCATAAAGTGACAGCAGACCCAGCTGACGTATGTAAAAGCGGGCATGTTTCGTGAGGGGTTCTGTGACTGAAACTGGAGCAAAGGCGGGCGGAACCTGGCGATCAATATAAGCTTGGTCAGTCAACACCGTCTGATGATCCTCCCCGTCCACATAGTTCAGTCCAGCATTTCTCCGTATCGACTTCATTCTCTGACCTCCCTCATGACGGTAAGAAGAAATTCCCCCTGGAATATGTGCACTTCTCTGAACTCTGGTTGGTCCCGTAAGATCACATGCCCACACCCAACCAGTCAGTGTATTAGCAGCGAGATGCTCTAGGGGGCACGCCTGATTTCCATACCTTGTGAGTGTGCCTGGTGAAGGGCGGCTGGCCCTCCTGGAGCTTTAACTGAAAGCACTTGAGCCCACGGTGCACACTCCTGTAATCACACTTCTTGCCTTGGACTCTAGTCCCACCTCTTCTTAGGTGTCTTACCTACAGACAGCCACTCCCGCCTTCAATGTCCTCTTCTATAAGGCAGGAACAGTAATGTAACTCACCTCAGCATTACTGTAGAGGTAACTAGGGTGCATATATATAATATTCACATATAAAATTATGTATTAATAATAATTTTATTTCTCATAATTATATTTATTTATTTATTTATTTATCCCAGGGCCAGTGTCTGACACATAATGAGTGCTTTGGACATGTTACCCATAATCTTCTCTAATATCGTCATCAGGGTCAGCAAAACTGAACCCAGAACTTAAAACTCTAAAACAAAAGAAAGCAGCGTATTTCATGCTACTGTGCAAGCCCATGAATATGTCTTTCTCAGAGAGCTGTGGTTTCTCTGGAAACCGCTTTTACTAGTGGGTTCACGAAGAATTTACCACTGTTGCATGGTTAAGGGTCATTAGATGGACTTTATTCTGGTTAGAAGGTTGGGGTTTGGGGTATCAGAAAGGATCCGTTCTTGTTACGTGAAGATGAATGACATTTTCTGCATTCACAGTCAGGGGTCAGCGTTTTGAAAGATCTTGCATGCAGCCGGCCCTCATCCCGATTAGTCATGCCGGCTAAAAAACCAGAGGGAGACAGACATCCTTTGTGAACTTTCACCAGAGCTTGCTTTCAACTGTATCAGCCTTGAAATGTATAAATCTAATTAAAGTGTGTCTGGCTTTTGAGAGAGTGGAGAGGAGATCAGGACTCTGAATGCAGCTTTCCCGCTTATTTTCTTTACACAAACACTTGTCTTTTCATCACCTTAATTCTGGAGGTTAAGTAGTGGGTCAGGGGGGTGCCTAACCTACACTGTGCTTTAAAACTCTGGATTGAGCTGGAAAGCAAATTAATTGGGAAGCGAAACCCAGACGTAGGCATGGTTCTCTCTTCAGGTCTGATTTTGGCAATGAAGCTCGTGGTGGGACATTCAAGGCTTCTGTTGACATTTTCTGCAATAAAATATTGAGACATGTTCATATTCAAAATTGAATCATGTTCATATTCAAAAGGTGAGTGGTAGCACCCTTTATAGCAGACTGCCACTCAGACTTCCACATTCTCACTACCACAGACCTGGTCCTTGAATTTTCATCCAAGTGTATGCATCCCGATAACCTCACAGTTTTGTTTTATTTCATTTTTTTTTTCTAAAAAGGCACCTTCAGACACAAGAACCTATGGGCCAGTGAAATGGCTCCGTGGGTAAAGGCTCTTTTCACCATGGCCTGAGTTCAATCCCCAAGAAGCACACAGTAGGAGAGAACCAACCTCCTCTCACACATGTGCATGCACACACACAGGCACACATACACAAATATGTTCTAAAAACTGAAAAAGGGAAGAAGTACTTTTCTGATTACTGAGTATCTTGAGATGAGCAGCCTAGCCCTAACTGTAGATGCTTCTTTACCTCTCTCTTCAGCAGCTTCAGAATGATACGGACATAGGAAGTCAGGCTGCCTGAGCCCGAGGCTATCTCGGTCTTTCTGGATGGACACCAGACACATGAATGGGCAAAACTCAGATATGAGTCACAGCAGTCCATGCCCAGTGAGGCAAAGGTGAGTTGTCTCTTGCTGGTCCAGGTGGCATATTTGTGAACAGAATGAGGTCTGTCATCATTTTACCCCCTTTGGCTTTGGGAGCTGTTTGTTACACAGCAAAGGCATATGAACAGAAGATGAAAAGATGTATTCTGTTAAATTATGAAACAGTGAGACAGTATAAGAACACCTTTCAGAGACAACTCTTAAGGTGTTGGGCAGACCCAGTTATTAGAGAGCTCAAAGAAGTGGCAGGCCAATCTATCTATGTCACCATTTCCCCAAATTTATGCCAAATAAGCCCTTGACTGTCACATCTGCTTTCCTTGCCTGTGGTTTCTTGAAAGCTCTTGATATGGCTTAAAAGACTGAGGACAGGCCATATTGATTTCATTAAAAATATGGTATACTTTAATAATTTATAATAAAAATCTTTTCATTTTGAAATTGGGCAACTCATGCATAATGCAAGGATTTATAGGAACTAGCTTCCTGGGGAGGCCCAGATGACACAACCCAATGATGCGATGCACACTTAAGGATATGAGTAACTTCTAATTCCATCACCCTCTCTGTGACTCTAGACATTCATCAAGAATCCAAAGCTCAGGCTGCCGCACGTTTGAGTTCTTGGCTGGTGGGGCCATTCTGTGACAGATGCTGCTTGACTGCCTGACCCTGGAGGTCAACTTCCTTCCTCACCTCTCCTACCAAGGGCTCTGACTTTCCCTGCTTTCAGTGTCTGTGGAGTTACAAAACATTCTTCCTGATCTTTGTCCCTCCCCGGGTCTCCAGAGTTCTTCCAGGAGCCATTGCTTTCTCTGGTCGGTGCCTTTTTGAGGCTCTCAGCGACATCAACCAGAACAATCAGGATTAGTGCAGTTGGCAGAGGACTTCCACAGATACGCTGTTATCTGAGCTTCATGTGACATACAAATATTGCTATTCTAATAGGGTTGTTATGATAATTTTAAATTTACATAAGTGGAACCTGGCTCTTAGGGCGAAGTCACTTGTCTGAGGGCAGATGAACCCGGAGCGGAGGAGCCTGGGAGCCAAGGCAGGTACTCTGCGATAGACCCTGTCCTCGTACAGTTCTGTCAGGCCCTGTCTCTGTGGGGAGACAGAGTGGCTCCTCTTCTTCATCCACAAGCAATTATCATAATGATTGTTGTCAATGTTCACCACCGTGGGCTCGCTCAATGGGCTTCATTTTCTTTTCCCTGAAAATAATTTGCTGTTCACAGAGAATAGGATGATGTAATGGGAACCTGCTGAGAACAATTATGTTATTTTAAGCCTCAGTTTACCCATTAGCTTTTGGCTTTATGTTTGAAATATAAGACCATAGCTTCCGTAATTAGAGCAGCAGTAAACAACAATGAAAGTTTACAGAGTCTGGTATTTAGCAGTTTAATAGGTACTTCAATGCAAACTAATTCATTTGAGTCTCATAATTGCCCAGCCGCATTGAGCAGCCCGAATGCCTATTTCATGGGATATGTACCGAGCTTCAGAGAAGTCAGGTGCCTAGTCCCAACTCCTCACAAAATGGAAAGCCCCCTGTGATTTGTCCTCAAGGTTTCAGCATCATTCTGTTCGTTTCCCAGTACCTCTCCCTTGGGTGATATGGAGGGCTGCATGGGGACCCCAGATGCACCGAATCAAGTTGGTTAAGCCCAAGGCATTAACAGTTGTAACAAGCCCCTGGTCTGTGCATGCTATTTCTAGATTGTGATCAACATTTTCAGTAGTATTAAGAGACACCGGCATGTCCCAACAAAGCTGTGGTTTCATTATCTCAGAAGGAGTTAGTGAAGGTACCTACCCCATCGGCTCACAGTAAACCATAGGCAAAAGCCCTTAAAACACATCTCAGGCTACAGAAGCTACTATCCACTGCTGATAATGCACAGAGCAAAACATTCCTGCAAACGTGGAAGCAGAGACTTTCTAGCCCAGTTCCTAGGGTGACCATTCGTGTAACATTTCATGGTTTCAGCTCCCACAAATCTGTGTGACACAGTAGACAGGCTAAAAGAGAATCTGCTCTGCTGCACTGTCTGTTATGAGTTCCTAGAACAGGCTTCTACTCGACCAAATGCCCCTCCTCCCCAACTACGAGGAGCACCATCCTTATGGATGAGCTACATCCGTGGCAGCTTCACCCTCCAGGAGTATGAGTGCCCCTCCCCACAGGGGAAGTGTTATCAAAGGGTGGGCACAGAGGGAAGAAGGGTGCTTCATGTGCCAGCATTTCCCACTGCCGTGTTCAGTTCTCCCGTTTGCATGTGCCTTGTGATACATATGCTAGTCGCTACTCCTGCTTGCTTGACAGTGCCAGCAAATGGCAGTGAAGGGTGAGGGAGGTTGAACTGAGGGATTGCAAAAAACCACATGCTTGCTAGCTGGCCTCTGAGTAAGGGGAAATATACCCCACAGGGATTCATTTATTCTTGAGCCCTGGGTCAGACAGTGTCAGCTAGGCAGGCTCTGTCATCATCATCATTATCATCATCTACACTGTATCCATCCTTGAACCACAGCTTTTTGCTTGTTTGTTTTTCTGTAAAAATATTATTATTATCCCCGTACTAGAGGCTGGAGAGATGGATCCTAGGTACAGCATGAAAAACCTAAGGTTAGATCCCTAGCATTCATGTGAAAAACCAACCAACCAACCAACCAACCAACCAACCAGCCAGCCAGCCAGCCAGCCAGCCAACCAGCCAACACCCCAACAGTGGCTGCAGCTATAATCCCAGCACTAAAGGAGGCAGGTAGAGGTGCATTCTTGGAGCTCACTGGCCAGTCTAATCAAACTAACAAGCTCCAGGTTCTGTGAGAGACTGCTTTTTATTTTAAAAAAATGGTAGACAGTGATTGAGGAAGACACCCAGCCCTGGCCTCTGTCCTCCACAATCACAGATGTGCACAGGCACCCACACACTGAGGTACACAGCATTCATACGGATGCAGACAGTTCGCATGCACAAATAATAGCAGGTGGTGCTCAGAAACTCAGTAAACAGAAGCTCTTTTTAATGTTAATATTACCTCAGGATTCATTGTAACATGTGATATAAGCCAACTATTACATTGGGCATGGAGCTGAAGTACAACACGGAGCTTGCACTGGAGAAGGTTACAGTGCAGTGTGAGGAACTGTGTTAAGCATGACGGCATTAGGCAGGTTCCAGGTGCCACTCTCCATACATGTGGGAACAATGGTGTAAAAGGGAGAAACCAGCAGAGTGGGGAGAGTGTATCCTAGCAGCCTCCTGATTCCTCCTTCCTGTCCTTTCACGAACCTTCTTAGTCCTCAGAAGCAATACAGACATCCACAGTTTAGGTCAATATGCCCCGAACATCCCAGTGTGTTGAGCAGTTGAGATGCTGCTAGCTAATGGCACCATCCAGCGGCTGTGGATTCACTATCTGTGGATTTGCTATCTGATCAGCATCCTTCATCCATCTGAGGCCTCTCATTCAGGTTTGGAAAGTTACAGGCTGACACAGCTCTGGAGGTTTGCTTGGCTTTTCTCTCTCTCTCTCTCTTTCTCTCTCTCTCTCTCTCTCTCTCTCTCTCTCAAATGTTTCATTTCTTTCCTTTTAGGATCCGTGCCCTAGTTGTTCTGGGAAACTTGTGACCTCTCTGTGTTTTTAATTAGAAGATGTCATTTTTCCATGGCAACCTATCTTGATGTCCTAAATAGAGAAAAACTGTAAAATCAGTTTCCCTACGAAGAAGGGTGAAGCGGTTGGAACAGCACTACCCAGTGAGTGTTGGTGTTCCAGCTTCAGTGAAGATCCTCCAAGTGCAGGAAACCTATCAGGTCTCCTGAAAAAACAGACCTGCACTGGGTACAGCGGGGTCAGAGACTTCATGACTATGTGGAAATATCTGCATTTCTGACTGGCATGGGAACAGAACTATGTCGGCTATGAACTCTGGTGTCTCCAGGGCCCATAGCCAATAGGTGATAACTTAAAGAAGCCACAAAAAAAAAACATTGATGGGAAACGGTTGAAACCATCCCAGACTCCACAGTGACAGGATTTGAACTGACCCCTTCACCCCAAGGCCCTCCTTCCTGAAGGGATGAATGTCTTCAGGGAATGATGGAGGAAACAGAGAAACGATGCCCCACCCTTAGTTAAATGATTTGGCAAAAAGTGATTGGTTTCAGAAAGTTTTGTAATTCTGGGTTTTTTTTTTTCTTCCAGCATCATTTCCATTCAGTAAGGCAGTCGTGTTGATAAAGGAAAGTCATTCTGACCGCAGAGATCATGTTGATGCATTTTAAATTACATGGTAAAACGACATGCTGGGCTCTTCCTCTGCTCTTGAACGTGAGAAACTGTGGAGCTCCTGAGGGGACACATCGTTGAAAACCCATGAGATACTAGGCACCCAAAAACTGTTAACAATTATTTTCTGCCTATCAATTCAAATGCCTTCTTTGCATGTTCTGGTTAAACACGCTCGATAGTATTAGCCAGATCTCGCTCCTCTGATTTCTGTGGGCCAAGAACCATGCTTTCATGTCTTCTCTTTCCTATTTGCTTGCGTTTTCCTGACTTGCAGTTTCAGAAACCAGAGCTCAGAAAAGCTAGGTAACTCCCAAAGAAAGTGTTGGTTCAAGAGTCCATCTGTGCTTACACACTTCCTCCTCCTTCTCCCCATGAGAGTGTCTACAGTCAGAGCATCACATTCTGCATGCGGTGCCTAGTCCCTTCTTGGGCTCTTTGAAGCCATTTCTTTTACCTGAAGAGCACTTCCCTAAGGCACTGCTAGCCAGGTTTGTTCTCACTACCGAGGTCTCGGGTTCTGGTGCTCTTAGAAATGGTGTCCCTGCCCCAGCCACTCCACTCCTTGCCCTCCATTCAGTTCCTTCAAAGTGCTTTTCACTTCCAGAAGGTGCCATATTTCTTTGTACTTTGCCTGACGACGATATCAACTCCACACTATGGAGGACTTCGTTTCCCTCACTTTTGTGTCTCTTTTACAAGGAATGATGATGTCTGACTCAGAGTTAGCACTCAACCAATCTTTGTTGAGTGAGTTGGGGTATATATGCACGGAATTTTGAGCACTTGTTGTACTGATAATGACACACAGTACTAGCAGTAATAGGTAGTGTTTATGAAGTCTAAATTGTGTTAATAATTCTCATTCACCTCTCAGCAGGTAAACATTATTTTTTCTGCCCTATATTTTACAGAGAAGATATGTGATATTGATGTCATCATGAGGCAGAGAACCATGTAAGAATGTATTCATACTCCCCAAATGACAAATGTGAACTTTTTAAAATTATTATTATTGAAGGAAAAGATAGAAAGTTGATACCAAAAGTCCCTAAACCTCCATTTCCTTTTCACATTTGAGGAGTGGGTTCCCAAGACAGGGTTTCTCTGTGTAACATCCCAGTTTGTCCTGGAACTCTCTTTGTAGACCAGGCCGGCCTCAAACTCACGAAGGTCCTCCTGCCTCTGCTTCCCGAGTGCTGGGATTAAGGGCATGTGGCATGATGCACAGCTTCCTTCTCATTTAAAAAGAAGAATGTTGAAGCATCACAAGAAGTGTCAATGTTGAAGGACTAGACTCTTGGAACCTGTCTTACCTGGCGCACATGCTCCTAGGGACAGAGGCCAGGTGTCTGCTTTGCAAACTGGATTTAAATTCTGACTTTCCCCTCACCACTCATGTGAGTATGGACAATCTTCTGGCCCGCTAGAGCCCTGGTGTCCATATCTATGAAGGGGAAGGCTGGGCTGTAACCTGCCTTCTTTCCCAGCAAAGGTGCTCTGGGAAGCACTGAGGTGGGGCTTGGGAAAGCAGCTGACATGCCTGACTAATGCGTACTTAGCACACAGCATGATGAATAGGCCTTTCCTTTCTCCATTGCTCTGCTGAAATTCATCCAGCACTCGTCTTCTCCAAGGACCCGTGATGCCTGAATGTTTAAACTCCGTGTCCTCAAGTGAAGCCAAAATCTACACACGTCACCTGTGGCTCAGTCTTTGACCTCATTAGAGAAAGGATATCTGGAAAGTAGGAAAAGCA
The DNA here is from genome assembly GCF_907164565.1 of Psammomys obesus. Taxonomy (NCBI): domain Eukaryota; kingdom Metazoa; phylum Chordata; class Mammalia; order Rodentia; family Muridae; genus Psammomys; species Psammomys obesus. The sequence continues at coordinate 3,264,004 of NW_026585685.1, forward strand.
AAAACTAAACACAAATCAGACAGACCAGAAAAGAGGTCTCAAGGAAGAAAATAGAAATGTCTCTGACAAGGGAAAAAAAAACTGTGTGGGAAGAGAGGATATTGCCAGAAGCACAGGCAGGAAGAGCTCTTCAGAGGCCATATATTTGGTGACAGTAAAGAAGCCACCAGGAGCACGGCGATTCCTTCGGTCCTTTTGAAGGATGATATGTCTGGGAGGCATGTCCCTTCCCTAGATGCCAGCAGCACAAACCTGCAAGGATCTTGTCCTCAGATGGACACACAGGGCCAGTGGGGCAGTGTCCTGGTGTCACCTGACAGGTAAGTCCTACCTTTCTAAAGCCCAGAGCTTCAAAATGCTGCCACAGTGCGGCTGTCCAACAATGGCTCCTGTTCTCAATATCATTCTTCACACACCTGTCCCCCGTGCACCTTGCTCATTCAGCCAGAAGCTCGTCCTATCTTAGTACCTTGTTGGTGACTCATCACTGTACATCTGGAAACCCTGCTTAGCTATGAATCAATCTCCTAACAATGTGCATGATTAAAAGAGACATTAATTGGATAACTGGATGAAATGGACTAATGGAATTGTATGGCAGTCCTCAGAATGAAAGGTTTGTTAAAACAAAACAAATCTCATCCCTTTGTGCCTGTCACCGGGTGAGGCGCAGGGCCTGTGTGTTAGTACGGATTCTCTAGAGGAACAGGAGCAACAGGGAAAAAAGTATGCACACATCTACGTGATTATAAGGGGAGGGGTGTTATTGATTGGCGTATGTGATTGGAGGCTGGATAGCTCAGCAATGTCCATCTGCCCCTTGCAAAGGCTGAGAACCTGATAGTTGCTTAGTCCAAGAAATGGACACATCAGAACAAGCAGAGATGCAGCCTCCACATTCCTGTGGCTCTTACCCTCAGATGCTGCCTGCATCTCACCCTCTCTGAAAACACTCCGCTAGGCACGCTAGAGGGGTGCTTTACTAGGTGTTGGTGTCTCTCAATCCGGCAAGATTGGTCTTCAGGCAGGATACAGGGGAGTCAGGGAAAGGCAAGAGACCGAAACAGCTTGAAACATGTACGCCATGGAGACCAGGCACACTTAAAGGCAAGAAACGGAGGTAAGGAAGGCCCTAAGTCAGTACTGGCGAAGAGGCAAGAATGAGTTTGGGAAAATCAAAAGAATGGAAAATTGAGTCTGGGCAGAGGGGATAGAGAGGCATTCTCTCTTTCTCTCGCTCTCTCTCTCTCTCTCTCTGTGATTTAATATGAAGCTATGTAGTTTGTGCAGAATAGTGGAAAAGAGGCCTGAGTTATACCATGAAGGGTTTTAGATTTCCAATAAGTGAGTGCCCTTTGTGACCAGTTTATGGATAGTGTGAGCAGAAGCAATGGAGTGTGGGCATCAGGCTTGAGCTTCTACAGGGATCCTCCAAAGACTACAGGAGCCAGACTGGGGAGAGCTCTGACAGGCAGTATAGAATAAGAGTGGGGAAAGGGGCCAAAGTAAGATGTAGTTAGAAAATTAAAACCAACATGGCTTGCTGATTGCCTGGTATGACACAGAAAAAGACCCAGGCTTATGTGGTGTGACGGGAAGCAGTGAGCAGCTAGGTATGTGAGTGTGGCAGAAATTCATTTTTTCTCTACATCCCCTGTCTCCCCGAAATGCATACATCAAGGGTCTAACCTCTAAGATGATGGTTTTAGGGGAGGGAACTCTTGGAAAGCAATTAGGTCAGGAGAGCAGAGGCTTCGGTAATGAAGCTAATTTCCTTGTAGAGAGATTTTAGAGAGCTGGCTACCCCTGCCTGCTATGTAAGCACAGTGAGCAGGCGTCTGTCTAGAAATGAAGTAGACTCCATCTCCAGATACCACATCTGTAGCTCTTGGGTCTTTGTCTTACCGCTTCCAGAAATGCAAGAATAAATCCTACTTATTTATACGCCACCCAGCTTGAACTGTTTTGCTGTAGGTAAAAGCCAGCCCCACATGTTCCTTGTGCTGGGACCTCATCCTATTCCATCATGGACTGAGATCCTGTGTGAGGATGAGGATGAGGAGGATGAGGAGGAGGAGGAGGAGGAGGAGGAGGAGGAGGAGGAGGAGGAGGAGGAAAGCTCCCCAGGATGAGTTATGATTGGTTTGACTGCCCCCCCCCCTTGGATGAATTGTCACTGGCCATTTCTCTTGGCCACTTAGTCAAGTTGTAGGATAGGGAATTAACTGTTCTGGGTAATGAGAGAGAACGAAATGCCTCTCTTGATAGGTAAAGAGACGCTCTACCTCAAGAAACAGGCTTCTCACTTCCCCTTCTTCCTTCCTCTACATCTAACATCTCCCCTGAAGTAGCCTACTCAGGGCCATGACACAAGGGCCTGAGAACAGAGCCGATACAGGCAGCACGTGGAGGAGAAACCAATTCTTACAGCACCTTTGGGCATCTGAATCTGCTATTGCTGAACTTCTTACGGTAGACGCCATCTATTATTTTCTGTCATTTGCTCTGTGTTTGGTGGAACATGGGAGTGTTAAAAAAAAAACTCTAAAAGTAATGGCCTACACTCAGTAGACACCTGTCTCCTGTTCTTAACATGTTCAGCTCAGTGTTGGAAAGATTTGGGGCAGAGCTCTCTGAATCAGACACTGAGTGATAGGAAAGCTTTGCTTCTGCCTTCCTTCTCTCCACCTCAGCTAAATGATGTTTTCTGCTCCTGTGATTTATTCCATATCAAATAAGCTATTGGAATACAGTAGAGGTCATACTCTTTCAATATATAGCTCCCAGGTCACTCGGGGTCTGGAATCAAATCCAGAATAGTAAAAAAAAAAAAAAAAAAGATGTAAATAGTCTTCGGGGTCATTTAACGGGCCAGTGTCCACTGAAATGAACTGATTAGATACAATCTCAGAAGAATCTAGGACACGTAGAAAAGTGGAGGCCTCGTTCTCCTTCTCTGGATGCCAGTCTCTGCCACATCCGGTAAACTAAATTCTATCTTTCCAATGGCCTGGAAATCCAGGAAGACATTTTTTGTGGACTGTAGTGAGATTTCCCTTGACTATAACATGGAGATTTTTCAAATATATCCCATTTATAGGCAGTGAATAGGCCAAAGGAATGGAAAGCCTTGTCTAGCTGATGAGAGTGAGGATGGGCACGGAGGTGAAGTGTCACGTTGTTCAGTGACTCGCCTAAACGAGAAAGTGTCTCTTTACTGTTTGCACAAAGAACAACTCAGACTCCTCGATGGCCTGGAGGGACTTCTTGGAGGATGAATGGGCTCATGACTCACAAAACACAGGTCTATAGACCATAGTCATCCAAATATTGTTTTTGAGGGAAGGGCCTTCTGAGTGTAAAATGCAAAGAGCTGTCTTTGCCTCTACTTTCTTTCTATCTGCTACTAGCTTTGACAAACAGCTGAAAAAAAGTCTTGAGCAAAAATGTGTTCAACTCCCTTTCCTGGTGAAGATATTTTATGTGGACACCTAGCAACTCAGATCCCGAAATAACTTCATGTGGGAAACACTCCAAGCTCAGTCCTGTCTCTCCCTTCCTCCTTATCCTCACTCCCGAGCCTTCGGATTTGGAAGCTCTGACTTTTGGGGGATTTTAACTGTATAAAAGCCACCCTGAAAGACAACAATTAAAGGAACTAACTGGAAATTTTCTCACTAGGAATTTAGCTTGGATTTGGAATTTTCTTGAAAGGTTGTCTCCACTAGGCTGTGGTCCTTCCTGATCACTTTAGACACTCTGTGCACTTCTTGGAGTTTGTGTCAAAGACCCTGAAAAGGCAAGGCAACACAGCCATGGCTCTCATAGGTGGTCTACATAGCCAGGAATAGGCTGTCAAGTTTCTGCTATCTGACTAACAGTGTCCTCCACCTTAAGCTTCCAATCACAAGGATTAAGAGAAAAAGAGAGCCCTCAAGGATAGTTTGGTCAGGATGCTTGGGATATAGGTACCATTCATCCAGATAGAGACCTACATGTGGTTAAAATAGTCTGCAAAGGCAGGAGCTGTTGCTGTTGTTTTTTGTTTTTTGTTTTTAACAGACATTCTACTCCTGTTCCCCGACCTGTACTGTTTGTTCTCTAATGTGAAGATGAAGCACAGGCTGATGCCGTGCCCTAAGCCAGGTGTCATGCTAAGTGTATTGCTAGGAGTGTCTCGTTAAACTCACCAAAGCTTTATCAGGTAGGTACCATGATCAGACCTAGTTCACAAGTAATAAAACCAAAGTTAAGTAATTACCCACACCACAGAGTTTAAAAAATAATAAGGCAGAAATACGACCCTGAACCAATACTATAGCCTCATGCAGGTTCCCTTCTCATTAATTAAATTAAACATTTTAGATGTATTCCGGCCACCCAAACCAGGCACTTGGTTAAGACCTGTTAGTGCTCAGGAAATGGCTGTGTGGCATCATGTCACCATGCCACTGTCAACAGGTACATTATCTTGCACTGTGTGTGACTATAAGGAAAATGGCTCACCTAGCAGGATAGAGGGCAACACCCAAACTCTTGGTTTATGCTAGATAATTTCAGGAGGTTGTAGCCCAGACTGAAAAAACAGTCCCAGTAGCAAATCTTTAGCATGCTAGGCTGTAGGGCTTCACCAGGAGTCCCTTGGATAGCAACGTTAAATTAAATTAATTCATTGCTACTCTAAGTTTTTATTTAACAGAGATTATTAATATATAAATAATATTTTAAAAATTGGAAAATGTAGTAAAGTAGTAAGAAAGAAAGAAATCAGGACAATTTTGCTGCTTGAGGACAGGCAACTTACTGACCTTTTAAATTCAAATTGAGATTTTTATTCATTTTTTTCTTTTTTGTTTGCATTGCTGATAGCATGAGAGACCTTCTAATTCCCATGTACCTGAGTCATCGGATTTCTAAATCTGGTCCCTTTGGCTGGGGACCTTGAGAGGACCTGCTATTGGCTAATTCTTAGCCCCAGAGTCTCGAGGGTGCAGTAAGATAGATCCTGGCAGGGCAGTGGCCAGCGAGGCTGCTCCAGACAGGGTGACAGAGGCCTCGCTATCTCAGGGAAAAACGCTCAGCCCTGCGCCAGTATTCTGCACAAGGGTCGACCCAGTCCAGAAGGAAGTTTTCCTGGGCCCGGTTCCCATCCTCGCGGTCACATCACCGTGACACGGCAGGAAGCTGCGCCTCCCCAGAGCCCAGGTCTCTCACAGGAAAGTGCTGTCGGGGGTTTCCGCATGGCCATCAGTCCACGCACGCGGGGTTAGCAGCAGCATTCCAGCCTGCAGTGTTTATCCACGGGCTGAGCTGGAGCCTCGGGACCTGGGTGGGGGCACCTCCTCCATGCCATCCTGATGCGCTGTTGATGCCTCTTATGGGGCCAAATACCACATCTGCGCTGAGCCTTACCAGAGAGATTTCTGTGTGGCAAAGTGAAAAACCTCCTTCCGAGATGTTGCTAAAAGATGACAGACATGAGGAAACGCATTTTCCAGCTGAAAGAAATATATCTGAAGGCCTTGGGCATCTTCTTCTTGGACATTTCCCCATGGCCTGAGTGAAAAGGGCTCTCTCTTCAGTACTCGTCTCATCTCCAGAAAGAATTCTTCTGTTGTTTGTGGAAGAGGTGGGCAGGAAGGCCAGGTGAGGGTGCTGGGGTCTGTTCTGTTATCCTTAGTTGACCCACATGTTGCATAGAGATGGAGGGAAGAGCAAAGGAAGGATCCAGAATTCTCTCAGCTTCCACAGCTAGTGCTGGAATTAACTGTTGTGCTACTTCTCTGAGTTCTTGGCTTTCTCCTAGGTTTCTTTCTTTCATCAGCCAATTTATTAATTGACGCTCTCAGTCCCAGGTCAGTGAGTGATCCTGATAATGACCTTTATGAACTGTGAGATTCTAAGACCACCCCCCCCCATTTGCGCCCTCTGGAATCTCAGGGCTGCATTTCATCACTCACATTCTTTGGAGCCTGGCGCATTACTTACGCGGGGTCTGGTAATCAGAATGGTGGCCCACTACAACCAGCTACGGGCTGTTAGCTCACTGCCTGGTGAGTTGTTTAGGGGATAACTCTATATCATACGGTCTAAGGAGTGCCAGCAAAGCTGCAGTGACATACACAACAGTTCAGGCAATCATCAATAGCCCATGGAAGACTTGCTGGTGCTGGATGATGGCTTTAGGCTCCAGAGTCCCCTTTCCCATTATACTTTATCTCCCCTCCCTGGACAAACATACACAGCTTCTGTCTACTGCCTCTTTCTGCAGCTTTGGCCTTCCAAATGTCCCATGACACACGGTACTTTTGCATCCAGCTTCCTAGATCCAATTGCCTTAGTTTGTTCTTCTTCTCCATTTGGTCCACGGGGCTGTGTTGTAGGACAATCGTGTCTTTAGCCACTGTGGGAGCCAGAGTCAGCTTAAGAAGGTGATTTGGGGTAGGGAGGGATAGACCTTCACTACACGAGCCTGAGGATCTATGATCAGATGCCCAGTACCCACACATACAAAGTACGCACGGCCTTGGACCCGTAACACAGGTGCTGGGTGAGGGGTGCGTTGGGTGGAAAAAAAGACAATCTCTGGGGCTTCTTGGCCTCTACCCTAGCCAAGAATTGGTGGGTTCCAGGTTTCAGTGAAACCGGGTCTCAAGAGGATAAGGTGGAGAGTGAGAGCGGAGGGCACCAATGTCCTCATCTGCACCCACACACCAGAGCACATACATGCGCACACTACCTCACCACACTCATCCCACAGAATGTGCTTTTGAGGACTGGCTCATGACTCCAAACCACTATTCTACTGATATTGGGCATATTTCGGCTTGCAACATTTCTTTCACATGCTGACAGAGGATTAAATGGGATCTTACTTGTTTTCCAGGTGTTTTACCTGAGCACCCCAAGATAACAAAGAACTCCAGCCTCTAAAGATGCTGCCAGCCCATACATGCAGGCTTTGCCTAAACAAGGCTCAACTCCAGGTTTATGGCGCCTGTCTCATTGTCTGCCTCCTCTGTGTCAGAAGACATCACAGTGCCTACAGATCCCACCAGAGCAGGTTCCCAGATGAGCATGCAGTGGAGAGAAACAGTGAGCATTCGGATACATGGCAGGCCAAGGACATGACATCAGATTCCGGAAGCTCCAGCCTGAGACATGGCACTTGATCCCTTTCCTTTAATTTGCCCTGTTTTGAGCCCCATCACAGAGGGAAAAGACACAAGAGTGAGCTGTAGAAAAGGCGGAACACTGCAAAGAGGAAAGCAAGAAGAGTCTCTGCGGGTTGCTGGGCTGGCTCAAGGCTGGTGGTATAGACAGAAAAAAGAACTCTTGGGGAAGAGCTTCCTTAATTCCGGCTGGTGGGTTTCATTCCTGATGAGGAGGACTGTTCACACATGAAGCTGATCTACAGGCTGGATGACCTGCTCAGAGCTCACGTGCAGACAGCTCTGACAAAGTCAACTGGAGAGAAGCAACTATGGAAGGGTAAAGCCTCCTGACAGCCTTCAGTGACCTGGCCAAAGTCCACGTCCCAGACATCTGATTCTGGGAAGATGAGGACAATTTTATTTTATTTCTTAAAAATTTACTCCTTTCTATTTTTCTTACAAAGATCACCAGGTAATGACACATGTTATGTGCAAAACAAAAAGGAAGATGCTGGAAGGGAGAGAGAAGTGGCAGACAATGTAGAGGCTCTAACAGCCAAAGACCACTGCTGAGGATACTGGAGACATGGCGACGGGAGTGGGTGAGAACATAAGACCCAACAAAAGTCTGCTGGCTCCAGCCAGAGTACCATCAAAGGAGCAGCCACTCCACCAGAATCTAGGAGGACAAAAGGAAAAATAACCTAAGGAAACTGAAGAAAGACAACAATATAGATAGCACACAAATCTTTTTTGAAAACAAAAAAGCAACAGAAAAATTGGGCTCTCAGAGAAGATCAATAAAATGGGCAGACATCTAGCAGAACTGATGGGGAAGAGGGAAGAAACCTATGAATAACATCAAAGATGGAGGAGGCACAAACCTCAAAGACAGAGCTCAGACACATGAAGAGGACAAGAGGCACAGTCAATACACCACAAGTGATGAGAGCCTCAACTACTAACCCTCACCCAGCACGCACTAGGCACCTAATCAGGAAGGCATTTCTACTGTGTATTCCAGGCTGGCTCACTATGTGAAAATCAATCAGCATAACCCACATTGAAAATTAAAAAAAACATTCACATGGGCATTTTATTTTATTTATGTCTGTATGTATGCAGACCGATAGACATACATTCACACACATACCCAAGTATGTGCCCACATAAGCCAGAATATGGCCTCAGATCCCCTGTAACTGGAGTTACAGGCTGGTATGAGCCACCTGATGTGGGTGCTGGGAGTCGAACTCAGATCCTCTACTAGAGAAATCAGTAATCTTTGAGCCGGCTTTCTAGCCCCATGTTTTACTTGTTTTGAAGAAAAACACTTTGGAATCTTGATAATGACTATTTACAGAGAAACCTCTTTTTTTTTTTCTTCACAGAGAAAGAAGGAAGGTTTTTACTTTATGATGAAGGGAAGATTGCTTGCATCCTCTCCATTTCATCAACTTCAAGATGTTCCTGAAGTTCTAGTTGGTGTTCCCAGAAGTTTAGCCAGTACCACAAGAAAACTGCACAGAATAGAAAGAAATAAAGCTTCCTTTTTGCCATGGCATGACTACCTAAAAAAATCTTAAATCAGAGAATAGAACTTTCTGGAACCCATAAGTGTCTTCATCAAGGTAAATGGTTATACAAAATATACACTAAAAACTAATCAAATTTCTATACGCTAACAACCAACACATGCATACTGAAATATGATACAATGCCATTTTAAAGCACTCAAAAGTGAAAAAAAAACGTGTTAATCTAATAAAAATATATAGGACAGAAAACTACAGTTGTGAAAACTACACTACAGTGGGGAAAGAAATCAATGATACATAAATGGAAGGACATAGCATGCTCCTGATTGGAAAATTTGAGCTAGTAAAAATGTGGTTCTTACTCTAAATCCCTAATGCCAGCTCAGAAAGGCCATGTTGTGGGCTTTCTGAGCTTCCTCTAGCTCCCTCCCCTGCTCCTCCTCTGCATGATGCTACCTTGGCTTTCTTGGGAGTCTCAGAATTCTCTTTTCAATCTGCTGTATCTGATTGCCCATGTCTCACCACGCCAGGGGTCACAACGTCACTGGATGCGGGGGTGAGATGCTGTGGAAACCAATTCTGAGGATATAAAAGACAAGAGAATGTATACTGTGAATTTTGTTTTTTTAAAAAACATAAAAAAATGTTATGTGAATATGTTTTTGTTCTAATACTAGGTGTGGGAGATGCGGCTGCTTCGGACTGTCCACAGCAGCTGACTATGATTTGTCTCATGCTCTAGCAGTGGCATGAATTTGCCAGCTGAAGATAGTTTATGTTTGGAATTCTGGGGACTCTTCCGAGAGGGCATATAATGACAGAGCCCCAGGAGGAGGGGCAGCTGCTCGTCTGTCTCTCTGCTGCTGCTGTTTGCTGGATTACTGATTGCTGGTTGGAGATACCCTGATGAAGAAGATCAAAGTCATCTCAAGGAACTCAATGCCCCTGATCAGCAGGAAGGAGACTAACGATAATGACGACACCTTTCCCTTTAACCTTCTTTCTCTCCTGTCTAGTGTTGGGGAGTTGGAAGGGTGAAATAAAAGTGAAGAAGGGTGATAGATAAAATAACCCAATAACTAGCCAAAAGGTCTGGTTACAAGAAGGAAACCCTGGAGGAGGTAGAGAACTTTTTTCCTTAAAAGTACTTTAAAAAAGAAAAATTTGTGTTTTTACTTACATTTTATATATTGTGCATACTATTAGGGTTCATATATTGGCTGAATCTCACAAGGGTCCAGTCATTTTTTTTAAAAAAAATGACTTTGGGTGACTGAACACGCCTGGAAACAATTTCTGTCCAGGCTTCTGACTTGACTCTGGGTATAGCCATGTCCAACACAATCTCAAAGGAAACAGTCCTGTGTGCGGGCATCCTACAAAGATTTATTTTTATTTTTTTATTTTTTTGCGTGTACTTCACTGTACTATAAGTAGTACATCCATAAGATTACTAAGATAGCCCAAAATGGAAAGTTGCTTTGTCATTTCTCTCTCTTTCTCGCTCATCTATGATATTTGATGTAAGTGTGAAATAATGCCCAGCATTAAACTAGACTTTATTTTGCTAAGATGTTTTAACAAAATATACTTTGACAAAATTTTAGATATGTGCAAAAATCCTCTCTCTCTCTCTCTCTCTCTCTCTCTCTCTGTGTGTGTGTGTGTGTGTGTGTGTGTGTGTGTGTACCCCAGACATGTAACACTAACTTGGCAAACTTGACTCCAGACTGGTTTCTCATTATTTGCACCTCTCATTTCAGTTCTGGGCAAAGATGGGTGAGAACTGAGGACTTGTTGAGCAAGCCATCCTAGATATGGCTATCCTGGGGCTAGAATGGAAAAACAGAAGATGGAATGGTGGAATATGAATCAGAATCGTCTGGGCCAGCTTCCTTCCTTCCTTCCTTCCTTCCTTCCTTCCTTCCTTCCTTCCTTCCTACCTTCTTTCCTATTGGCTGCATGCTTCTTTCTTTTAGATTGCTTGCTCAGGTCCAGATTACAGAGCCCTTTTAGATAAAGGTATTAAAAGCTAGTTTGACTGAATGCACTGTGCATGTTCCATACAAAGACTTCTTGTGGTGAAAAGCTCAAGGTTTCCTGTAGCAGCAGTGGGCATGTACCTTACTGTTTAAAAGGCAGTTGGATGAAACCTCTGGAATGAAAGACTACACACAAGATCGCTTTAGCATTATAAAAATTAAAATAAATTTCTACAAAATTATATTGAGATTAAAAGATAATTAAAACAGTCTTAAAAAGAATACAGTGCGAAGAATTCATATACCCAATTCTGTGACTTACTTTGTACCTAGAGTAATGAAGACTTGGTGGCATTGGTGGACAGTTAGACGCAGATCAATGGAAGAGTAAAGACAGTCCAGAATAAAATCCCACAGATGTGTCCAGATGATGCCCTCAAAAATTACAAAGGCATCCCTGTAAGGATAGCCTCCTTAATAAATCATTACACAACACAACAGCCAACCTGCTCCTAAAACCCAGAACTTACAGAAAATACACTCTAAGAGGATCAAGGACTTAAATGAAAAATATAAAGCTATTAAACTCTCAGAAAGAGAATAGGAAAAAAAAGTCTGGGATCTAGACTGACAAAGTCCTCAGACTTGACAATCAAACACCACACATACAAGGAAAGCAAATTGGGTCAAAATTCAGGCTTTTGCTTCACAAACTACTATTTTAAGAGACTTAGACATTTGCTGAACTCTGAGAGGAAGTATTTATGCACTGTACACCCAGCAAAAGACTAGTGTCTAGAACACCTGATGTTCTTTCAGTACTCAGTAGTAAAATAATAAATCAATCCAACTGGAAAAAGGCAAGAGATATGGGACATGATTCACCAAAGAGGAAATGCTGATAACAAATAGGCACATTAAATACATTTAACATTAGTCATTGGGAATGCATACTAAAATAACTTGAGATAGCATCACATACTTAACAGAACAACTAAAATACAGCAATGTTGACACCACCAAATGATAGCAAGAAAATGGCTGAGATACTGCTCAAAAGCCTGTAAATGGCCCTATCACACTGGGAAACAGTTTGTCAACTTCTTTAAAAACTGAACTTATAAGAAGATATCAGAAGATGGACAGATCTCCCATGTTCATGGCTTGGCAGGATTAATATAGTGAAAATGGCCATCTTACCAATAGCAATCTACAGATTCAATGCAATTCCCATCAAATTATCAACACAATTCTTTACAGACCTTGAAAAAAAATTCTCACCTTCATATGGAACAACAAGAAATCCAGAATTGCTAAAACAATTCTCTACAGTAAAAGATCTTCAGGAGGTATCTCCAAACTTGATCTCAACCTGTACTATAGAGCAACAATACTAAAAACTGCATGGTACTGGCATAGAAACAGACTGGTGGGTCAATGGAATCGAATAGAAGACCCTGACATAAATCCACACACTTATGGACACCTGATTTTTGACAAAGATGCCAAAACCATTCAATGGAAAAAAAGACAGCATCTTCAACAAATGGTGCTGGTCTAACTGGATGTCTACATGTAGAAAAATGCAAATAGGTTGATACTTATCACCCTGCACAAAACTAAAGTCCAAGTGGATTAAAGACCTCAACATAAAACCAGACACACTAAATCGCTTAGAAGAAAAAGTGGGGAGGAGCCTTGAACTCATTGGCATGGAGAAAACTTCCTGAACAGAACACCAACAGCACAGGCTCTAAGAGCAACAATCAATAAATGGGACCTCATGAAACTGAAAAGCTCTTGTAAAGCAAAGGACACTGTCATCAGAACAAAACGACAGTCTACAGATTGGAAAAGGATCTTCACCAACCCTATATCTGACAGAGGACTAATGTCCACTATATATAAAGAACTAAAGAAGTTAAACAGCAACAAATCAAGTAATCAAATTAAAAAATGGGGTACAGAACTAAACAGAGAATTCTCAATAGAGGAATATCGAATGGTAGAGAAACACTTAAAGAAATGCTCAACCTCATTAGCCATCAGGGAAATGCAAATCAAAACGACCCTAAGATTTTAGCTTACACCCATCAGAATGGCTAAGATCAAAAACTCAAAGAGACAACACATGCTGGAGAGGTTGTGGAGAAAGGGGAACCCTCCTCTACTGCTGGTGGGAGTGTAAACTTATACAACCACTCTGGAAATCAATCTAGAGCTTTCTCAGACAACTAGGAATAGCGCTTCCTCAAGATCCAGCTATAGCACTCATAGGCATATACCCAAAAGAGTCTCAAGTACACAATAAGGACATTTGCTCAACCATGTTTGTAGCAGCCTTATTTATAATAGCCAGAAGCTGGAAACAGTCCAGATGCCCCTCAGTGGAGGAATGGATGTACAAATTGTGGTACATCTACACAATGGAATATTACTCAGCAATAAAAAACAAGGAAATCATGAAATTTAGAGGTAAATGGTGGGATCTGGAAAAGATCATCCTGAATGAGCTATCCTAGAAGCAGAAAAATGCACATAGTATATACTCACTCATATAGACATATAATACAGGATAAACCTACTAAAATCTGTACACCTAAAGAAACTAATCAAGAGGGAGGACTCTTGCTAAAATGCTCAATTCCTATCCAGAAAGGCAAAGAGGATGGACATGAGAAGAAGGAGAAAAGAAGGAACAAGTCAGGAGCCTGACACAGAGGACCTCTGAAAGGCTCTGTCTTGCAGACTATCAATGCAGATGCTGAGACTCATGGACAACCTTTGGGCAGAGTGCAGGGAATCTTATGAAAGAAGTGGGAAACAGTAAGATCTGGAGAGGACAGAAACTCCACAAGGAGAGCAACAGAACCAAAAAATCTGAGCACAGGGGCCTTTCCTGAGACTGATACTCCAACCAAGGACTATGCATAGAGATAACCTAAGACCCATGCACAGATGTAGCCCATGGCAGCTCAGTGTCTAAGAGTGTTCCCCAGTAATAGGAACAGGGACTGTCTCTGACATGAACTGATTGGTCTGCTCTTTAATTACCTCCCCTGAGGGGGAAGCAGCATTACCAGGCCACAGAAGAAGACAATGCAGCCACTCCTGATGAGACCTAATTGACTAAGATCAGAAGGAATGAAAAGAAGACCTCCCCTCTCAGTGGACTTGGAGAGGGGCATGCATGCAGAGGGTAAAGGAAGGGAAGGATTGGGACGGGAGGAGGGAGGGAACCACAGGGGGATACAAAGTGAATAAAATGTAATTAATAAAGAATTTAAAAAAAACTGAACTTATAGCTAGCGTGTAATTCAGTAATTACATTCTGGGCATTTATGCCAGGGAAAAGAAAAAAAAATATTTGCACATAAAAACCTGTATGAAAATCTTCTAAGCTTTATTCATAATGGTAAAAATAAAATGGAAGCAGCTCTAGTGTCTATTAACAGCAAAACAAGCTCCAGTGTAGCCATTCCATGGATTATTATTGAACAACTAAAAGAAAGAAGTTACTAACACAAACAACAAAATGGCTGACTCTCCAGAGGGCTTTGCTGGGCATGAACATGCTCAAGCTAAAGGACTCTACAAACATACCATTCTTGAAATGACAAAAAAGGCAGCACACAGGCAGGTTTGGGGCTTAGGAAGGGGCAGAGATGGGAGAGAAATGAGCATAGTTGAAAAGACACCCGGGGTATCTCTGTGATGACATGAACGTTCTGCTTCTCTGTCATATTGACGTCAGTATCCGGCTGTGATCACGGACCACCATTTTCCCAGGGTGCCACAGTCAGGGAAAACTGAGGACAGGCCACAACGACTTGGCCTGTTATTTCTTACAACTGTACTCTAACCTTAAACTATCTCAGAATAAAAAATTCTTTTCTACATAACTGAACCTTAGTACTTAGGAGGTAAAAGCAAAACATGGGTGTTCTAGGCCAGGCTGGGCCGTACAGTGAAACCCTGTCTTAGCAGCATCTAGCACCTTGGAATAAAAATAGTGGAATCTCAGAACCAAAAAAGAAAGGAAGGGGGGGGGGAAAGGGAGACATTTAAGTGCATGTGTCCATGCAGGTACTTGCTCGTGAGTGTAGTGCCTGTTGAGTCCGGAAGAGGGCGTATGATCCCCTGGAGCTGGAGTTATGCTGTTTGCCTGCTGTAGGTGGGGACTGAGCTTGAGCTCTGAGCCATCTCCCCAGGCCCAAAATCTCAGAACTTAACAACTCCTTGGAAGTACAGGAACGAAATGGTACTATGACTTAGATTAATCTTTCTATCCTAGGCCACATCCGGCTCCTTTCTTTACATTTCCACAATAGTTTGTACTCATATGAGTTCCCTCACTGATCTTGCTGTACTACCATGAAGAGTGACCCTGCCTGCCCCAGCCACCGTACCACCTCCATTTTACTTTTAAGTGTGTAGACTGCATCTCACTCACCTTCTACTTAGTGTATAGTCATCTGCCTGTGGATTTGGGATCCGGTCTGTAGCTGGTGCTCAATAGCTATTTGTTCCTGGACAAGAAATGTGTGTCTAGATGGCAGCAGCATTGGCCGAGACTGGCCTGTGAGGTGATTTGCATAATAAATCTAAGGAAGAGGGGTGGAAGTGAACAAAATGGATCACGACCATAGCTGATCCAGTCCTTGGGGATGAGAAAACACATGTTAGGGAACCGGGACGCCAGAATTGAGGAAATCAATTGAAATCAAATTGAGGTGGTTGTGTGGGTGAAGGGCAGAGTAGACCAAGTTTCTGTCTGGGCTCTTTCAGCTCTCTTCAGTCTGTTTCCCTTCTCTTCCTGAGGGTCCCCACAGTAGCCCCAGCTTCTGGATACACATACGCTTTCCGGTTTCTCCTTGGCTGTTCAGAATTCTTCGCTCTGCTGCTGCAACTGAGCAATGCCCCACCCGGCCCTCCCTAGCCATACTGGTTACAACTGTCAGAGTATGCTGACCCCAACGTGTGTTTACAAGGGAAAGATTTTTCTGTTGTAGACACTACTAGGCAATTTCTTAGGTACTTCTGAGCCATTCCACAATTTTCCATCTTTTTTTTTTTTTTTTTTTTTTGTGGCTTCTTCCTTATGTCATACATGAAGATATAAATTTTGTCTGACAGATACAGTTTCCATTACATTTTCATCAGGAACACATTTTTCCTCTAAAGTTTTAGACAAGATCATTTTTGTTTTTACTTCAAACACAGTAAGGGCTTGATAAACATTAACTGTTATTATTCAATCCTTGAAACAGTAGCATTTACAAGTTCGCTTTCAACTATAACAACATACTGTCATTTTTAAGGTGTGCAATTTAGTGGGTTTTTTTTTTAAATCTTCACAAGGTTTTGTAACCATCACTACTATCTAGTTCCAGAACCTCAAAATAAATTCCAGACGCGTGAGCCATGCATCTTCCTCTCTTGGGCTCCTGGCAACTAATACTTCCTATGTCTCTATGAATTTCCCTATTTTGTGTCCATGAAATCTTACAACATTCAGCCTTTTGGTTCTGGCTTTTTCCATGTAATGTCATGTGATCAAATCCAGCTATATCACAGCGTGTATCAGCACTTCATTACTTTGAATGGATGAATAATATTCAATTGTCCAGACATAATACTTCGCATACCCACTGCGTGACTATGCCGTTTGTTAATTTCTTTTAAAAAATGATACATGCTTGATTTATGTCTGCTTGGAACTATTGTGAGAAACGATACTTCAAGTTCTGTGTCCAAGTTTTTGTGTTGACTTAGCTTTGGCTTTCATAAGCATCTGACTAGATGCTGACCTGCTGGAGTGGATACCATGAGCAATTTATGAAACGTCTGCTTTCCATGCACACACACACACACACACACACACACACACACACACACACACACACACGTTGGTACATGCTATGTCTGTCTCTTTTGATTGTAGCTATCCTAGCAGCTGGGAAGTGGTGTCAAATCCCTCCATGACTAATAATGTTCAGTTTATTTTCATATACACAAATTCTTTAGAGAAATTTCTGTTCAAATTTGATTTCTTAATTGACTTAGTTTTTATTATTGAGTAGAAAGAGTCTATATATTTTAGATAAAATCCTCTTATCAGATACATAATTAGCAAGAATGTTCTCTCTTTGTGTCTTGTCTTTTACTTTCCTGATTGGTTTCTTTAGACCACAAAAAAAGTTTAATATTGTTGAGACACATTTGTTCTTGCGCACTGATTATCAAAGGACATTGTATAATCCAAGATCACAAAGATTTATGCCTATTGTGGTGATTTGAGTGAAGGTGATCCCCAGAGGCTCATATGCTTGGATGGTTGGACCCTAGTTAGTGAAACTGTTTAGGAAGGATTAGGAGTGGTGGCCTTGTTGAAGAAAGTGTATTATTGGGGTCGGTTTTAAGGTTTTAAAACCCCAGGTCAGGTCTGGTCTTCTCCCCTCCCCTCTCTACCTGCTATCTGTGGGTCAGAACGTAAAGCTCTCAGTGACTGTTTCAGTGCCGTGCTCTTCAGTGCTGTGTTTTTCAAACCATAATGATCATGGACTAACCCTCTGAGCCTATGAGCAAGCTCCCAATTCAATGCTTCCTTTTATGAAGATTCTGTGGTCATGGTGTTTCTTCATTGCAATAAAACAGTAACTGAGACATCTGTATTTTCTTCTAAGTGTTTTACAGTTTTAATTCTCTTGCGTTTATATTTTTTATCCCTTTTAACTAACTTTGTATATTATTTGAGGTAATTCTTCCATTTACATATGACTATATACTTGTCCCAACATCATTAGTTCATCATGAAATCTCTATATTGAATAGTTTTTGTTCTCTGTTGAAAACCAACTGACTCTAAATGAATGTGTTATTTCTGAATTATCAATTCTGTTCCACTGATTAAGTTGTTGATTGATTAATCAATTTATTGGTTCTTTTGAGAAAGGATTTCTCTGTGTAACAGAGCCCTGGCTGTCCTGGATTCACTTTGTAGACTATGCTGGCCTTGAACTCACTCCTCCTGTCTTTGCTTCTTGAGTGTTGAGATCAAAGGCCTGTGCCACCACACCCAGCTCCACTGATTTATTATCCGTCCTTACAAAACAACAGTCTTGACAGTCAGTGTATGCGAGAGAGAGTGTGTATGTGTGTCTGTAAGTCATAAGACAATTTGTGGGAATCATTTTTCTCTTTCCACCATGTGGGTTCTGGGGGTCAAACTGAGGTTGTCAGGGGTGGTATAGGTGTCTTTACTTGCTGAGCTCTCTGTTCGGGACACCATGTTTTACATTTTGAGATTAGAAAATGAATCCTACCACTTTCCTCTTCTTTAAGATTGTTTTGTCTATTCTGAGTCCTTTGATTTCCCTGTAAATCTTGAGAAGGAAGTAGAAAGACAAGGAAGAATTGAGGGAGGGGGGGAAACAGGACAAAGGTAGGAAGTAGGGAAGGGGGTTGCCGCCAGGACTTTGACAGGGTAAGTTTGGGAGTGGTGCCACTTCAACAATGCTGTCTTCTGAGTCTCTGATAATAAGTGGCTTTCCATGAACCTGGGTGCTCTTTAATTTCTCTCAGTGGAGTCTTGTAGTGTTTGGTACACAAGTCATATACTTTTTTGTTTCTTTGTTTCCTTGTAAAAGGGGTGAGCTGCTGGTAGGGTTTAGTTTTTTAGTTAAGGCAGGATGAGAATGACATAGAGAGACCAGAAGAGGGGCCATTGTGGCAAATTCATGCTCAATTCTCAAGTGTCTAGCAGTGTCAACGTAACATGAGAGTATTTGGGGACCACAAAGGCACAGTGCCAGCTGTGGGCTAAGAAATATTGTCTAATAGAGAGGAGAAGGGGGAGGAGAGAAAGGGAGAGGGACAGAGAGAGATGGAGAGCATTTGGGAGATCTTTGGCATCCCAGAGAAAGGCCTGGCCCTTTCCACTGATGCCTGGGGGAACATAACAGCTTTATGAACTGGCCTGATCTGGAACTATCTGAATTCAGTTGCTCATTACATGATATGGACATGTTTCTACCAATTCCTTGAGGCCTGTCAAGTTGCAAAAGACTACTGACGCCAAAAGTTCCCATTTCAGCAACAAACGGTATTCCAGGACTGGCTGAATCTTCGTTCTCAGTGTGCTGTGGCAAAGGGGAAGACAATAGCAATGGCTGGGAATAAAAACAATCCCCAGGAATCTCTTGAGTCTGAAATGCAGTTGTGGAAAAAAAAAATTCTAAGAAATTCCCTTGAAAAGAATGGGAAAGAATCCACATAAAAGGTTTTATTACTTATGACAAACTCTTGCTGCTCACATAAATTTTTATAGACTAGAGTAACATTATAAATATACAACATATATGTACTCACAGCCTGACATATTGAAGGGGCTTCATTTGAAATATGCTGTGCAAAACCAAGTGTTGATTTTAGGCCAAAAAAATCCTTAAATGCAATAGAGAGAGCAAACTTTAAAATGCCGGGAGTAACGCTTTCACCGAATCCCAGATTCTGTGAGGACCACTCTCTGGCCCTCCCTGTTTCATTCAGGATAACCCCTTAACAGTCACACACTAGAGCTGGCACCCACGTTTAATTTAATGTGCAGATGTGCAGCTCCTTGGCTTGCCAGAGTTGTTTGGCTTTGGTGTTTCTTAATAATGCTCGGGGTATCTCATGCTCATCATCTGTCCTGGCAACAGTCCTGGAAACAGATTTTTAAAATAAGTAAGACAAGTGGGCAGCGAGATATGCATATTTATCTACCCTCTTACATAGGTGGAAAAACGGAGGTGTGAGGGAGTAGACTTTTGTCTATTCATCAGTGTCTTAGCCCCTCAGTTGTTAAACCATGTGTACTGCTTCTGCCTCTAGACATGAGGGTTCCATTGCTGTCTCGTCTCTCTCCTCATGGAGTTTCTGGTCTCAATGGGAAGTAAGGGTATTTTCAAAACACAATCTGATCATGTCACCGCAGGGCTGGAATTATCTCTGGAGTCATTCCGTAGCACATGCGTTTAATCTCAGCACTCGGGAGGCAGAAGCAGGCGGATCTCTGTGAGTTCTGGTACAGCCTGGTCTATAAAGTGAGTTCAGGACAGCCAAGGCCACACAGGGAAACCCTGTCTGGAAAATGAAATTCTTTTCCTATAAAATTTGCATAGTTCGACGTCAACCCTCTTCTAGCTTTGTTTAATTTACAAGAATATACCCACCTGAAGTTTCAATCTCTTCATCCACTGCCTCTTCATGTTCACTTGCCATTGGTTGTAATTTTTATCAAAGTTGCAAAGGCATCCAGTTCAGGGTTGAGACTGTGTAGTAGTCTTGTTTTAGAAACAGAGGAGTCAGCCGCTTCTAACTAAACAAACAGAGGGCTCCTCTGATAGCCACCCTGTGCTGGACAATGTCCTCACGTGGCCACTCTTCCATCTCTTCGTCTAAATGCCACCCATCAACATCACAGTGAAGGGCTTTAGTGCCACGTAACTGTCCACCGCCATGTGCTCCTACCATCCCAGAGGTCAGTGCCTCCCCTCCCACATCCAGGCTTTACTTACAGGAAAGGTAGACTTCATGTGCCGGAAACAGTGGTGTAACGGTCTGCTGACTTGTGTCTGGTTCAGAGCAGGCGAAACAATGAAAACTTTATAAGGAAGGCGTGGGACTGGAGAGATGTGGTGAAGAGCACTGGGTGGTCTTCCACAGGACCTGACAACCATCTGCAAGTCCAGGGGACCTGACCTCTCTTCTGGCCTCTGGAGACACTGCACACATGCCGCGCAGAGGCGCACGTGCAGGCAAAACACCCATACACAACATCAAAGCAGAGGTGGGGGAAAGACATGAAGCTGGGAAGGAAACGGAGTGTTGGGTTCGGAGTGAGAGCCGAGAAAATTCACTTCAGATACAGAAGCTTAAAATGAAAGCTCTATTTTATAAGTTCAGGGAGGTGACCAGTTCTGGATCAGAACTGTGTCCCTGAGGAGAAGCTCTATTGCACGTTTAAAAAGTAAAACCATAGAGCGAGGGGGAACAGGGTGGGCTGTAGCATTGTCCAATCATATTTTGACATAAGGGGTTGAGCAAGGGAATTTCCATCAGTCAGGGCAGGGCTAGGTCCCTGGACCTGGGAATATAAACTTGTTTGACCCTGACATCCAGATGGAGAAGTTGTCCCTGAGATGTCTGGACTTAGACAACTGTTCCCTTACGATAGAAGCTGTTCAGCTATGGGGAAGTCCCCACTTTCCCTAGGGCCCGGGTCCTTGAATTTAGTTTCTCCCTTTGATTAAATGGAGTCTGAAAATGAAATGTCAGGACTTGGAATAAGTTTCTTTTGCTCCTCTCCAATAGGAGTAGGGTCATTACAGGGAGCTGGAGGGAGGTCGCTTTAGATGGCCAATATACGATCTAAATACATGAAACTTTCAAACGATAAAAGTATTATTTTAAAAGATGGATAAAAGACATCAAGTGGGCTTTTTTTTTAAATTAGGAGGCTCTTAAAAGCGTTTATCCATGTCTTTCAACTTGAGAGGCATCGGCAATGAGGTTCAGGGTACTAGGGAGTATGGACGGCACACAGGACCGGCAGGTAGTTTCTTCACTCCCTTCCTATTGCCCTGCAGTTTTCCATACTCTTAATAAACCTGCAGCTAAGATGACTAGCAAGAAGGCGAGGCATTGGTAGCCCTTAAGATCTCACAGACAGCAGCCATCATACGTCGGCTCACAGCTACTGTTTATGACGCGTACACACATGGTTCAGCAGCCCCAGCATTGACTCGTGTTCCCCTTCACTTCCCTTTCCATAGCGACCAGGTGAGGATCATGTGATTTTCCCACCCCAATTTACTTAAGGAAGATGAATCTCGTGATATAGAATTGTTTGCTTGAATGAATGAATGAATGAATGAATGAATGAATGAATGAATGAATCCTACTGGAAAGGTCTGGCAGAAGCCATAGAGCCAGAATTTGAACCAAAGTCTATCTCGTTCTGAACTGGTCATTTTTTTTCTCCTTTAACTATCATATTAATTCTGTGTTTCTCATAGATGATTGCCATGGGCAAGTTATAGAGCCTGAAATGTTCTGGATTTCTCTCAGCCTCACAGACCTCCTGTGAAAATTAGGTGAATAAATGTAAACATTGTGCCTTAAAGGAGCACCGACGTAAGAGGCGGACCCAGCAAACATTAGCTGCCATTAAAGCACCCCCTTTACCTCTCTAATGCCCCATTTCCTCTCTACTGCACCCTAACTCTTTACTTGGTCCTTAGAAATACCTCCTCTTTATGTCCTATATGAAACAAATCTCCTGCCCTCCTTCCTTGCCATTTTGCATTTAAAATTTAACTAGCTTTAAAAAAAAATTTAGTCTATTCTTTCCATTTTAAAATTGTAGCATATGTCCTTAGAATCCTTCATTTGGGTTCAACTATCTAAGGGTGTTCTTTATCCACCACAATACTTTTTCATACCAGGTCCGGTGTGTCAGTGAGTACGTGCGTGCGTGCGTGCGTGCGTGCGTGTGTGTGTGTGTGTGTGTGTGTGTGTGTGTGTGTGTTTTGCATTGATGACACTTTATGGTGTTCTGTTTTGGTTTGTTTGGTTTTGGTGAAGATATAGACTGTTCGGTAGAAGACATTGTATTCTATGAAGAAAGTTATAACAAATTAAGGCTGTCTTTCACTCGACACGCTGGAAGCATCCATTTGGGAGAAGCAGAGGCAACTAAACATGTAATGTCCATTGCATCCATTCCTTGGAATGAGCTTGTGGGTGAGAGATGAACTTTCGCAGCTAGCCTCTCTTCCTTACCACACACGCCTCATTTCACGTCAAGTGTGAATCCACTGATGTTTGAAATCCCATCTTTTCCTGCTTCTTTCGGCGCCACCAGTTCTTTAGGCCTTACACTTTTTCTACTATTTCAGATAGTTCATCCCCAATTCTTCAGATCTTATACTTTCTCTATTATTTTAAATATTCCGTCCCCAATAAAGGGTGAGAAAGAAGTAAGAGGTGTTAATGGGAATATTTAGAAGAAAGACAAATGAATCACCAAATTAGGCCCAACATATGGAAGCTTTTTTCCAGTCCCTTAGCATAAGATATTTAATTTAATGTGCTAAGAGTTTGTCAGATAATTACTGTTATCACCATTTTACAGTTGAGGAAATAGGGTCTCACAGAGTTTAAGTGCTTTGCTTTGACCCCGTTCTGGGGTTGGTACTATCCAACCGGGCTTTAAGCCAAGGGCTACTCAATTCCAAACACTGTGATTTCCCTGCCTCCCTTTGCTCTACAGATGAAACAGGGATGCTAGACAAATTACCACTAAAGCGTATTTGCTTGAAACCCCACGTAAATCTCACACCAGAAACCTAGGCCCGGCGTGCCCAGCACGTAGACCCCAGGGCTCTTGCAAAGCTGAGGCTTTCTCCTCATCACACTGCTGGCAGGTTTCAGGTTCACACTGCCACCGAGCAGCCTTGAACATGGCAGCTAGCTCCTCCTCACGGGACACATAAAGAGAGTGAGAGAAGCACCCAAGATGGGAGACCCAGGCCTTTCCTAACCCAGTCTTGAAGGTCTTTGTATTCAGCCAGCCTACATGGGAAGGGAAGGGTGTTACACAGACCGGAACACCAGGGAGTTGGGATCGGTGGGGCTTTGGAAAAAAAAAATCATTATTCTGAGTTCATTTCTAAAATAGTGTGCTTCACAAAAGTTGTTTGTGTCTAAAAGGTTTGAGGAAAACACAAGAGTCCTACCTGTGTTTAATTCCGCGCATGAGAACTTCAGCACAGCATACTTACAGAAGTTTCGGAAAATTCACATGAGGCTCCGTACTCAATTATTTAAAGTAACCTCAAAAGGTGAAACTGTGTATGTACACACCTCTATAGCGTTGCGTATTTTATGTCTGTCAAATGAACAATATTATGGGTACATTCTGTATATTATATATTATGTTGGCTGTATATACACATATGATATTTGAAAATTCCTCACATAGCAGTAAGATAAAAATATATATAAATAATAGAGATAAGCTGCCTCTGTCACAGCGTACCTTCTACTCCTGCAAGTTTTTATTTTAAGGAGATTTATTCCCACTTTGTTAATTTCTACTGTTTACTATTTCATGCATGTTTACATTGTATTGTGATTATAATCACTCTGTTACTCTCTCTTATCTCTCTCCCACTCCTACAGGCTCCCTTTCTCCTTCCCAGCTGGCCACCCTTGCACTTTCACGTCCTTTATTCAGGACCTGGGCAGCTAGGCATCCTTGCAGTGCTCATGACTACAGTGCCCATGTCCTGCCCAGAAGATGGGCCTCACAGTGCTCCTCCTGCCTGCTGGCTCTTCCAGTCTTTCTATCCCTTCTTCTATGATGTTCCCTAGGACCTGGAGAGGGTGGCGTGGATGTCCTGCTTAGGCTGAACATCAATAATCACTTATAAAGATTTCCATAATGCTACCACTTGAACAAGAATGAAAAGAAATATCCTTATGGCTACACATATTGTACACACGTCTCTCTGTTTATGGATAACATTTTATTCATGTCTCAAGACAGCCGAAGATGTTTACCAAGTAGACACCTGAAACAGAGTCCTTCAGTTTGGTAAACTTATAATGAACGAGGCTCTCTGCAAACCCAAACATTTATCATCCTCCTAGAGCTTGACGGGAAAGGTGGTGTGGACCAATAGTTGACGCTTGAACCAGACCTTGGTGCCCCAGGAGTCTGCCCTACTGGCTGAGGGTTTCTATCAAGTAGTTTTGCCCCCAGCAAAGATCGACAAAACCCACGTCACAGGAAAACTCTGAGGAAGGCAGCAGAGCCGCACAGGTTAGGGAGATGTATGGGGGAGCCAGGCTGCTTGCATTCAGTTCCTGGCATTGCCTCTGACCACGTGGAGGCAATGATGTCACTCACCGCAGGTGTCCACTGAGAAGACTCTTTGAGTTCATGTGTGCAAAGCACTGAGAAAGATGTTTGTTACTTGCTAAGTGCTAAATCAATAAGGATAGCGATGAAGACATTTGTGCAAAACTCATAGTTTAGTACATGTGAGAAGAGGCCTGGCAGAAATTAAGAGGATTAATCAGTTTTCCCTCAAGGTTTTGACCTTTGGTTTCTTCATCTAGAAAAAGCTTGCCACACAGTTCTTATGAAAAGAAATATAAATGCACATCTGTGAAATTATATGTGTGCGTATATATGTATATATAATATCTAGGCTTGCAGTCCAAATAAGGACTCCAGAAATGATAAATGACAGCTATTTATATGATGGATATTTACGAGCATGTATAGAGCTAGAAATAAGGGTGAGTTAGGAACACCAAATAGCAGAGTGCAGAACCTCTCCCATGAAGGGGAGCAGAGCTCTAAGGAAATGCCTTGCCCTGAGTCCTTAACAAGGTGTTCTGTGCTCCTTAGATTTGAGCAGTGCTTTCAGAATGTGTATCTGGGGCAGCATTGCTCCATCTGTGGGCCATGACCTGCATATCATACGTTTACATGACAATTCAGAACAGTAGCAACATTGCAGCCATGAAGTAGCAACAAAAACAACTTTAAGGTTGGGTCACCACATGAGGAACTGTGTTTTAATTGGCATATTCAATCTCTAATCTACTTCCCTCTTCTGTTTTCAGTCATGTCTCTTTGTGGCTACAGGCTGAGTATGCAGAGAAGGCCTTAGCACTGGCTAGCAGTGTTAAATGCCTTCTGAGGGCATGCAGCTTGGGATCCAAGCACAGAGAATTATAAACCCCAGAAGCTGTCTCTTTAGGGCTGTGCTCGTGGACTGATGGGAAGGCCTCAGGAGCATGTAAGGGACAGACTGAAATTCTGTTGGGCATCTTTCTTAAAGACTCTCATGGCATCTCCTTTGCTCTCTGGGCCTCATTAAGAACTGTAATGTCCTGGGCCTCTCCTGAAAAACAAGCCAGTAGCACCAACGTGGGTAGAAAAGAATGCGTTTTTCAAAAACAGAATCTCGTCTTTGGCATTCCTCGTAGTAGCCACAAGCCAAGGGGACAAGAAAAGCATGTTCAGAGCCTGTTCTGGGAAGTAGACTGCCCCCTGACCCTCTCTCAGGGCCAGAACTCCAGTTATCAGACTGAAGGCAAACATACCACAGAACAAGCCATGGGGAGACACAGCTTCATGACTAAGTGCTTTCAGGAACATGGAGTAAATGAAAATACGTAAACAACCACTGCAGCTTTGAAAATAGTACTGCCAATGACTAATACCCTTCATGGAACTTTGTTTTTATTAGAAATCCCGGTTTCAGCCACTATCACTGCCCCACACTCTTGATGAGTTCATTTGCACGTACATTCTTCTAATCATGATCTTCAACAATATATGGCATTTTACTTGGTTTTGACACCCCTGATTTTTCTACCTGTGATTTTGAAGAAGTCTGGTTACTTAGCAATAATTTATATCTTAAACCAAGAGCTCACTTGGCAGTTATTTAGGTATGATGAAGTACACAGAGGCCCTCACATTCATCCTCTTCTGCATGGTAGTAGCATGGCTTTACACTCCCTAGTTAAGGGCTCTCTGTAGCAAAGAAGCTTCTAGAAGCCTCCACCAGTGCCTGTCTGAGGACTAGTCCTCCATCCTCATGTGTAGACGACTCTCTGGAGCTTCACCTGTTGTTGTTTGACCTTTGTGCTGTTATTTAGTTATGGCTGAATTCCCGAAAAGCTTTGTGGGACCTTTCTGACAGCCACCTCACCTCCGGTCCACACATACAGTCCATTCTTGGTTGCAATTCTTTCTTACCTAAGGAGGTAAAGACAGAAACAAAATACAAACCAGAAACCCTTCATCTTAAAAGGTGAAATAGTCTTGGCCTGTCTTGGGAATCATTTCGCTTTGAGTTTGAAATGCCCTCATCAGGCTCTTGTTTTGAATACCTGACACACACACACACACACACACACACACACACTCTTACACACACCTCCCACTGGTGACACTATTTTGGGAGGTTCTGGAAACCTTAGGAGGTACACCCTACCGGGACAGGGCAAATTAATGTCTGCTAGATTCTTCAGCTGCCCTCTGCATCCTGCCAAGATATGAACAGCCTCTACCACACGCTCCTGCCACCATGACTGGCTTTGCCCACTCTGTCATGATGGAGTGAAACTTTCCGAACCCAGAAGCCAAAATGAAAACTCATCCTCTAAGTTCTTTGTGTCGTCACAGTGATGTAAGTGTGACTCACATGGGGCCATGGAGAAGGAAGCAATGCAGGTACTGAGTTTTCTGACTAGACTAACTAATGCTTACAACTGCTGGCTCACCATTGGCCATCCCACTAAGGTACCATGACAGTTCTTCAGCTCAGCTTGTCCCGCTTGGTCTCAGGAGCATCTTTTCTAAGGACCATTTGCCATCTGCACTGTTAAAAACAGAGATGGTTCTTCCTCCCACTAAAATAAATCTCCAGAGGGCTAAAGAGGGTGCATAGATGATCTCGCTGCACCCTGAATGGCATACGTAGACATCCTAACAATTTAACCATGGACTGTATTCTCTGTCATAAAGTAAACAACAAGATGGTATCCTGTGAGGCCAAGGGAAATACATAAAAATGAGCTCTTTAGGGAAAGAAAATGTGCTTGTTTGTGGCATTTGTTGATCTGCTCAGAATAAGGCTCTCATCCTGGTCAATTGTATTAAACCTTTGTGAAATTATTAAACAGGAAGTGGGGAAGAAAAGTAAGCAGTCCTTCCATCAGCCAGTGCTGCCTGAGACCAGGCTGGGGTTGCGGAAGACCAGAAATGGCTGTCACTTCTCAGGTTTGCACCTAGTTAACAAAGTATGAAGAAAGAAGGCAGGACGCAAGGGTTTGTGGAAAAGGGTGTATTACGGCATGAATGAGTACCTTTGTGTGTGGCATGTATGGTCAGGGATCGATTGAGGGAAAGATAGGTCAGCTTGGGTTTCATCATAAGTTTCAATATAACAGCCTAAGTCTTCTTTCAAGACGGTTGGTTACAAAACAGGAAGTTTTTATCTCCAACTGAACTCCATTAAAAGAAGAAGAGGAGGAGGAGGAAGAAGAGGAAGAGGAAGAGAAAGAAGAAGAAAAGCAAGAGGAGAAAGAAGTTTCAAATAATCCATTGGTCACAAAAGTCAGTTTAGTGGCTGATGAGCTGGCCACTCTCCTCAAGCCAACATCAATAGGGCTACTATTACAGAAAATGGCCACAGAGCAGAGTGCACCAAGCCACGGAACAGGGAATTTCAGACTGAGAATGTTAAAGGTCATGTGTGTATAGGAAATGAAGAATGCTGAAAGGCTAAGAGTGATGCATTAATTTGCGTCAAGATAAGAGCTCTGTGTAAGAAGGACTATTTTCAGACTGGTCTCCTTACTAGTGTCTCAATACATTAACTCGTGACCTGAAGCCTGCATTTCCTTTGTGGCATCCAAAGGCAATTCAAAGTACCTCCCCAAGGCAAGAATTTTATTGTTACTGTGAACATGGGGAGAGAGTCCAGCTCTCGATAGATATTTACTAAGGGACATCGTGGTCGGAGATTTGAGGTAAATCTTTACTTCTCCCACAGTACCCCACCGCTGAGTATCTACATGACACCTGCTCGCACTGGCTCTCTCAAAAAGCCAAACTGGTGTCTGTAGATACTGTTAGCCGTCTCATTGTGGCTCTTCTTTGTGAGCTACAGGGCAGGCTCTCAGACACCATTTCTCTGTTTTCTTTTTCTTTCATAGGGATTTCATTTTTGGGCTTCTGTAATCCATTTAAGCATTTTTGTGTAATTGAACTATATTCTGACATATAATTCGACTGCAAGTAAGTAAACATATAACTACTGAACACAAGTATAACTAATTTCACTGTTTTGTAACGTGAACTTGCACTAGAGGCCCCTGGGTAAATGAGTCCTTTAAAAATGAGCCAGAAAAAGTTGCAGTTAATCAGAAGCATGAGATGAGGATTCTCTGTAGGTTCTCATTTTTAAAAAGAGGGCTTGAGCTTTCTTTAACTGTGGGAAAAATGCTAATTTTCTTGCATAGGAAACTTTAACAGTCTTATTACAGCCAACAGTGAAAATAGTTTTGTAGAGAGACTACTTTAAAGATACCGAAGTAAAAACTTGCTTGTAGCATCAAGTATCTGCTAAAGTACACAGATAATTAGAACTGAAAAGTTCTCAGGATGGGCAGAAATAAGAACATGAAGACGGTTTGTTACATAAGTCATCATTTTGCCGCCTGGTCTTAGTGGCTACCCCAGTTCTTGTTGAGTTCTTTAAACAATGTTGGACCAGACTAAAACTGCTCCTGCCAAAGTTCAACTTCCCCAGTCTAAGCGGTTTCTCAGAAAATGTCCAACAGACAAGGCTGGCCACAACAGTACACTGTCTCCTTTGCACAGAAATTTGGGAATTTGTTTTTAAATAAATAAAAAAAAAATGTGTGTGTGTATGAGTGTCTCTGTGTGTGTATTTGTGTGTATCTGTATGTCTGAGTGTTTGTGTGTGTGTCTATGAGTATGTATCTATGACTGTGTGAGTATGTGTCTGTGTATATCTATGTGTGTGTGTGTCTGTGTGTGTTTGTGAGTGTGCCTCTCTGTCTCTGTGTGTCTTTCTCTCTTTGTCTCTCTGTGTGTATCTGTCTCTGTCTCTGTGTGTCTGTGTGTGTCTCTTGTCTTTCTGTGTATGTCTGTGTCTGTACATATGAGTGTCTGTATATGTATGAGCGTGTGTGTGTGTGTGTGTGTGTCTATGAGTGTGTATGGTTGTTTGAGTGTGTGTCTGTATGTATCTGTGTCTGTGTGTGTATATCTGTGTGTGTCAGAAGAGGGCATAGATCCCTTGGAGATGAAGTGACAGGTATTTATGAGAGGCCTCATATAGCTGCTAGAAACTCAGTTCTGGTCCTGTGGCAAGAGCAGCAAATGCTATTAACCACCTACCTATCTATAGCTTAGAGATGCTGCTGTAAAAAAGAAAATCAATGATAAGCAAAATTTAAACATTTTATCAGACCAATTAAGGGAGTTGTGAGTGAGTGGAAGGCCGCACCCACCACAGCCCTGACATGCAAGCCCTGTCTCTCCGTGAATCCTTAGAGTCATTTCTGTCTACTAAGCCAAGCCGCGTGCCATGAAGTAGGAAGGAGGATGGGAATGCCATCACTGTCCAGAGCTCCACACTCCTGACTGGAACCTATGCCAATGCCAACATGTCCAGGGCTCCCTTGTTCATACTCAGCTGCCCTGAAGAACTGAAAGAACCAAACCTTGAAAGAACATCCCTTTGGGACACAGCATTCAGGGTGAGGATGGCTTGGTGTGATGCGTCATGTGGAGTCACCTCTTACTCTTTCAATGATCTGGAAACCTGTCTCCCATATGGATGTGATAATATTTACCTTACCTTTAAAGCATCAAGGTACACAGAGGAGTTGAGGGTCTGCCGCAGAACAGAGCCCTGTCAATAGCCCCTTTTATATCTCAGCACTCCATCAACTAACTCCTCTCCAGATTGAAATCTCTCTCTCGCCCTTCCCAGTTCCCCACCTCCACTTAATTATAGGAGGGAAGAATGACTATTATTGCCTCTATTAGAATGACTAAAGGTAGTCCCACTCCAAACTATGCTTGAGACTGGGGAAGAATGACTTCTCTATGTGGGAGATGGCCAGAGCAACTTTTAGATAACTCTAGAGGAGATGGCTATGGTGAGGCCAAAGGTTACATGGTGAGACAGGAACAGCTCCCAGGAGAAATGAACTCAGTCCGGTAAAAAGAGGGCCAAGTCCCATGTCCCGAGGGACAGGCATGCCAGCTCTTCCAGTAAGAGACTGAGACATCCTGTAGGCTTCTACCACTTGGCTGCGGTGCAGGATGATGCTGGAACTGTCCAAAACTTTCTATGTTCTACCCTGTACCTTGTGGTCCATCTGTCTGTCTGCCCACTCAGGTTTGTTTCCAGTGTTAGCGAACGGACTCTGAACTCACTTGTTGTGTTTGGCGGGTGGAAGTGTTTGAATATCCTCGCTTGACTGGAGCTATCTCAATGCTGGGGAGTTCTGTTATTTTGAATAGGATCATGCGCAGCCCCGGGTTTCTGCATAGTCACCGCAGAGAACGTTTCAACTTTAAACTCAAGTTATCTACTCTAGGAAGTTCTTGCTAAAATAACCACATGTGGAGCTTGCCTCTGCAGATTCCTGGAACTCTGACCAACTCTTGGAGAAACCAAACGTGTCGAAACACCCTTGGTTCTGTTTCTCACCTATTATGGAGAACTCTGACATCAGCAGAGCATCCTTCTTCCCTCTGCCCTTCTTCCTGCATGTGTCTGGAATCCAAGGCCAGAGAAGATGTGATGGTTATTTTTGTTCAGATTTCTGTGATTTATATTCAATCCACAAAACATATGTTGACCAACCCAAACAGTACAAGTCTGAATGGATTCACTCCTTTGCAAGCATTGCATTCTATTGTATCCCCTGTGTGCCAGGTAATGTGCAAGTCCTAAGCTTTGCTACCCAGTCCTTGCCTAGAAGACTCATCATCTAGAAGCGCATCGGTGTGGAGGATGCAAGCGAGGAGAGGCAAGTCAACAAGAAAGCAGGGACAACTTCCAGCTGAACTTCCTTATCTCTATCCCTCACAGAGCTGACCACATCCTTCATGAACTTGGGATCACCCTCACAACCATGAGAAAAAAAATCACACTGTTCTGGATTGAATTATCCATGTCAACTATCATACAATCCCACGTTTACTGGACAAGTGAAAAATCACTGGATTTATGATATATGCTTTTCTCTTAAGTCGACTAGAGGAACTCTGTTTGAAACTTGACAGCCTCAGGAAGAAGCATCTAGAAATATTGCCCTTCATCTACAACCCAGCTCTTCTGGACAATCAGAGTAAAACGTTTGATTTCTTAAAGTTTAGAGCAGAAAGTGAAGTTCCTGGTGTCAAGTGTGAGGAGGAATAGGGAATGGGAAGTTTTAGACCATCGAAGATTCATGCTGCTTGCATCCCAATATTTGCTCCTGTACCGTTATTTTCGGATGGTGACTTCCCATACCAGAGAAGCGACTCATGAGCAATGCATGGAAGTTTTGGTCACAGAAGGAGGCAATCAAAGACTAATTATCAAAAACTGTTCTGGAAGAGTAAGGAAAGAATTTCCTCATATATTGAGAGATCCGCTCTGTGAATGCAGGAGCATGGCTGGTTGTTCACTGATGGATCTCCAAGGTTAAGCACATACAAATACTCAGTACATCCGTTGAGTACGAGTGGATCAATGGGTCATGGATGGATAGACAAATAAAGGAGAGATTATTATCATGAAATGTTCCATGAAGGAAGTGAGTTTTCGACGTTAGGCTTGTGGTAGGATATCTTAGTCAATGTGGGATACTATAGAAAACTACTATAGACTAAGAAGCTTATAAACAAGAAATGTACTGCTAACAATTTAGCTGAGAAGTTAAAAATCAAGGCACCAGCAGATTCAGTCTTTGTGAGGAATCATCTTCTGGTTCATAACAAGCACTTGCTCATTGTATTCTCTCATGGTGCAAGAGACTAGCCAGGTCTCTGGGTTGTTTTTGATAAGGACAGTAATCCATCCCCATGACATAATTACCTCCCCAAAGCTCCAACTCTTCAGAGCATTGCTTACAGGAATTAGGATAAGACATTTAGATCATGGCAGAGAAAAGAATGGCAAATCAATGAGTGACCACTTCCTTGTCTTCCCCAGGACATTTGGGAGGACTGAGAGACCACTAAAATACAGTAAGTATTTAAGAACCTGTAGCCAGTGTTACTGAGCAAGACCCGGACAAGGGCAGGCTGGGATCCAGAAACTGGTGAGGGACAATAGAGAGGAAGCTTCTTGTTCTAACGGCACCTTCAATGCTATCAACCTGAGGTCTCTTCCACCAGCATTTCATCCACTTGTGAAGTAACTTTCAGAGATCCTGCTTACCCACACAGGTTTTTCAAACCTGTCTACCTATGCATTGAAAGCAGAGTCAGCCTATGGATGGACCTAGGAATTACACACTATGTTCAGCTTCTATAACCAATAGCAACCAGCAAGAGGTATCTAAGCTAAAGGCAGGAAATGTACACAGCATCCTTCAGTGCCTGGCACAAAGTAAGTACTCTGTGTATTCACTGAAGGTGTGAAGCATTGCTTGTCCCATAGCAGCCCTCTGCCCATCCTTGTCCAAATTCTCATTTAGGTGACTGCTGACTTCATTTCCGCTGTTACTGTGTTCTGTAGGCATAAGGTTATTGTGTAATTCAAATGCTGATTTCTGTACTCCCCCATATATGGTCACAAGCCTTGTTCTGAGAATCTCCTGTCTTAATGTTGTATAAACACTGCTCCCTAATTGTTACCTGATATGCTAATAAAGCACCTACTTCCAATCACTGAGCAGGGGATAGAGTAGGGCTGGACTTCCTGCCAGTCAGGGGAGGAGGAGTTAGAGGAGGAAGTAGGAGATTCAGCCATGAGAGAGGTCCAAGACACATCAGGAGAAAGACCTGGAGCATGAAAGCTACAACATCCAAGTATCTCTGGGATGTATGCTGAAAGGAAAACAAATTAGCATAGAAGGTTAAGAATAGAGTAATAACTGCTCAGTTATTGTGCTGTAAAGCCCATTATTAAACAAATATAGAAAAGTCTCAATTATTTGTGTGATAGCCAGGTTAAGATAGAAACTGAGAAAAAAATACAGTTTTATAAAAATAATCTTAACAGTGTTCTAACAATACTGGAGTGCTCTATTTCTTTGGGTGTCCAGGGCTGGATCTTTCCTAAGGCATAAAACTATTATACATGTCCTAGATGGCAAGTTGCTAGGATCCCTCAATATTACTTGTCCCTCACCACACAAGGTCCTCTAGTGCAATCTTCTGCTTTGGTCACCTGCCACAAATCCCTTTATGTTCACACCTCAAAGCCCATCCCTACCTCCTCCTAGAATCCCATGCTAAATTGTTCACTTCCTCACGCTCAGCTGGGGGTAAAGGGAGACTATGGAATGTATTCACCTTCACGTCTCCATTCTCTAAATTAATGCCAAGCACTTAGTGTTCACTAAAAGTTTGTTTAGAAAATAAGTAAATAAGCATCTTCCAGCAATCCGGACAGCCTGAGCTGTTATCTGTGTGTGCCCTCTGCCCCTCACAATGAGCGCTCCCTTGCCTCATTTGACTCCTTAGGGAGATCTTTGAAATCCTCCTGGTTCCCCTCATTGGCCAGCCTCCTGCTTTTCTCAGGTCATATCATGAGTTATGCCTAATATCAACTGAAGGTTGCCTTGTATAAATAACATTGTATGCAGTCTCACTAGATGCACATTTCACTTTCATAAATTCGGTTATGTGCCCTCGCAGCTTCTGACTTTAAGATTTACTAATACACATTTTTTTATACAACTTGGCCCTGAAATATATGCCATTTATTTCAGTTGGCACGAAGAAAAAAAATGCTCATTTGTTCCAACAGTAAAAGGAGAATTGTTTGGTTTATTTAAGGATGGTAGACTCTGTTCTGTACTATTCAAACAATTTAAGGGCTCTTTCAAGAATAGTTTTCGCCTATAAAAGAGTTTTACCTTGTATTCTAGATTGATTACGTTTAAAGAATTCAAGTGTATAGTTCATAATGTATCTCCAAGAGACATGGGTTCCACTCTAAACATGATCACCATGCCACAATTATATAAAGATGCTCAATAGCAATTCCCAAATAGTAACAAATATCCTTATATGTCTTATCCATGTTCTCCCCCCACCCCCGCCAATTTTAAGTTTTAAATTTGGATCCAAAAAAGGTTAATTCCTTGCAGTGGGCTCCTGAATTTATTTTAATATCTACAGGTTCCTTCTCTGTTGCCTTTCTAAAGGTGTATTTACATTTATTTGTGTATGTGACTGCCGGACGATATCTGTGTACATGTATTATGTGGATGCAGTGACTGTGGATGCCAGGAGAGGGTGTTGGAGCCTTGGACTGAAGTTACAGGTAATGGGTTCTGGGAAATGAATCTTGTCCTCTGCAAGAGCAGCAAGTACTTGTCACCCCTGAGCCATCTCTCCAGGTTCTGTTATCTTTTTTAAAATGTTATCTTTTCTTATTATTGTAGAAATAACATTGTTACACCGAAATTTCTTGAAGACTAGATTTTTCCAGTGCACTTTCTCAATCCTCTAACTTAACATTGCTCCTTTACAGGCCGCTGATCATGAAGCTCCGCTAGATTCAAATTTCCTTTTTTTTTTTTTCTTATTAGTTACATTTTGTTAACTCTGTATCCCAGCTGTATCCCGCTCCCTCATTCCCTCCCCATTCCCACCCTCCCTCCCTCATCTCCTCCCTGCCCCTTTTCAAGTCCACTGATTGGGGAGGACCTCCTCCCCTTTCATCTGACCCTGTTTTATCAGGTATCTTCAGGACTGGCTGCAATGTCCTCCTCTGTGGCCTAACAGTACTGCTCCTCCCTTCTAGGTTCACATTTCGCTTTGTTCTCTTTAAAACTGGTTCTGTGTTTCTATAAATAGACACAAAAAGTACCTAGATTTTAAAAAAAAATTATGTGTGCACAGAATTTAATCATTCCTTTTCTACTTTGGTCCTGAACAGCCAGCCCCTGGTCATGGTTGTCAATTGATTTTTTTTTTCATTCAGCTTTGCAAATTAGTGAAATTCTGATTCCATTAGCTCTAGTTTATGCAATCACTGGGATATTGGTAAATGGGTTATTGCTTTCTCTTCATTATCATTGGCTTAGTTTGCTTAGAATTGGCAGGATTAAGATTCAATTGCTTCTTCGTATTCTTGGGGTTTGAAATAAGTCATTTATGTTATATCCTCCAAAGAGTAAGAATGGAAAATGGCAACTCTCATTGTGCCCTCATGGATTCAAATTCATTTGACTCCATTGTGCTGTAGTGTTCTCACACACTCAAGTTGTTCCCTCTTCACTGAAAGGGGGAGTATTTAATTGCCTTGATCTTTCTCATCGCTCCAGAGCATATGTTTGGTTCTGCTCTTATTCAGACAGCATAGTTTGGAAATGCCTACCAAAGGTGCAAGTGTTAAAGGAAAAGCCATCAGTAGGTGTACTCTCATGGAGAACCATGGGAGAAAGTTAGGTCATCGGGAGGCATGTTTGATGGGGACACGGGGACTCTGGTTTGTTCTTTTCTTTCTCTTTGTTTCTTAATTATCATGGCATAAGAATCACTGCTCCATCATAACTCTCTGCTCTAAAATTCTTTCTCACCACAGGCCCCAAATCAACGAATCTAAGTGGTCATGGATTGAAAGTTATGAAGCCATCAATCAAAGCAAACTTTCATCCTTTAAAGCTGATTTTCTCAAACAGTTTGTCACAACAATAGAAAGTGGTCAACATGGGGCCATTTTGCAGTTTGGTATATAGAAAAATTTCAAACTTATTTTATAAATTCCCACCCCAGATCTGGAATCTGACTTTTTTTCCTTCAAGAAACCCTGATTTATTTGAGCAGAAATAACATTCAGGATAATAATTTGAACACTATGGGTATTCATTGCTCTCAAATAGCCCATTCTTTTCAGGTCTTTGTGTGTAAGAGAGGTAGAAAGATCACAGTTTATAAAAATATGTCTAGCTCAAATCCAAGACTACCAGGCTCTTACTTACCCACACCATGCTCATCCGATATCTCTTAAAAAATGTTTTTTTTATTAACAACACAACATTATTGTAGATTTGCTTGAATTCATATTGCACATTCACTAGAATATTATTACCTTGTTAGATTACTGAAAAGAATTTAAGATGTTTACAGTTGCCTTCATAGGTTTTTCATTTTCTCTACTTTTGTTTCTTTTCCTTCTTGATGTATAAAATTAGGGCATGCAGCCTAATCCCCGAGTTTTTGAGCCACTTGGGAATAGTTCCTAGCTGTGTGACTGCCCTAGCTTGCTTTCTGTTGCTGTGGTAGACACTGTAACAAAAATCAGCTTGAGGAAGAAGGAGTTTATTTAAGCTGACCACTCTCAAGTTATCCAGGGGAACCAAGGCAGGAACTAGAGGCAGGAACTGAAGCAGAGCCATGCTTACTGGCTTGCTCCCAGGTCCACATTCAACTACCTTTCTAACATAATCCAGGCCCACCTGCCCAGGGTTAGCACGACCCACAGTAAGCTTGGCTTTCCGACATCCATTAGCAATCAGGAAAGTGCCCTTGAACATGTCCACAGGCCAATACGATGGAAGCAATTCCTCAGTTGAGGCTCCCTGTTCCCAAGTACATCACGTTGGCTATATACTTGGGAATTGTAACAACAGCCACGCAACCAAACAGACACATCACCACACCTATTTGTTTCCTTTTAATTTTGATTTAGAGAATGCTTCTTTAAAATGTTCTGGCTTATTGAAGAAGAGAATCCTTACATAGCCCTGGCTGGCTCGGAGTTACCATGATTATAGGCCAGTATCCACACTGTGATGATCCCCCTGCCTTCACTTCTCAAGTGCTCCGAGTATGGGCACGTACCAACATCTCTGGAGCTGGTTTAAATTTCTTTTCACATTTCATTTTTTGGTGGCTCTTAGGAATAAACTTCCCTTGAAGTTTATTTTGGGTTCATAATGTGTAAAACACTGGCAAGATTTCAAACTTATACAAGAAAAATAAACTTTAGAAAGTCTAACTCTGCTGCATGCTTTCTAGTCCTTCATCCTTAATACTAAAAATGTAAAATGTGTATATGTATGTGTCCTTCATTCCGGGCTAAAGATGAAATTGATGTGTGCACTTCTTCTTACCTTCCCTGACTTAACAGTACCATCTCTGTACAGATAGCTGCATAGTGCTCCATGTATAGACATACTTTCCCATCAGTCCCCTAGAAATTCCTGTTGGGTTGTTTTAAGTTTTCTGCTATTACTAAGAGTGCTATAATGAATCGTTCCGTGCATATATCTTTTTATAGTTCTTTTAAGACTATCTTTGGGAAAGATTCCTAGAAGTAAATTGCCAGGGCAAAGGGTAAGGGCATAAATAATTTTTACTAGATCTTGCCAAATTACCCTCCACTGTGTTCAACCCTTTGCATCTCCACCAGAAATGAACTAAAAGCCCTTATTTCTCCATGGACTTGTCAACAGTGTTTGTTGTCAGAACCTGAACTGTTGCCAATCTGATATTGGGGTTTAAATTTCTTCTCACTTATCATGCCTAGGGTTGAACATCTTTTTGTACACTTAAAAGTTATTTGCATTTTTTTCGGGTCAAAAGTCTGTATCAGTTTTCTATAGAGTTATTATTTTTTCTTTTATATTACCACACATCCTCACTGTGTTAAAATATAATCCAAACATCTCTCTAGTTTGTCCTATTCTTTATTTTATCTATTACTATAATAGATACTATATTGTCCCCCAAAAGCATGAGTATTCAAGAATTCAGTCTGTGACATCAATATGGTGGTGATGGGACCTTTCGGAGATAGGGTCTAGTGGAATGAGGTTGGTTTGTTATCTTAAAGAGGATATGGAAATCCCAATCTCTTCCCCTCTCTCTCTTCACTTCATAGAACAGTTTCATCTGCCATGTGCTCCCACCATGATCGACATAATTGTAACAAACTCTAAGCAACAAGAACAATCTACCATAAGCTGAATACTGTATATATTAGTGAGGATTCTCTGGAGAACAGAACCAATGGAATGAATGTTTTGTTACAAAGAGGAGTTGTTGGAATGGTTTATAAGATGCAGGCTGGGTAACGCAGCAATGGGTATCTGAGTGCTGGGGAAACTGAGTCCAGAAGCTTCTCGGTCCCTGAGTCTGGATGTCTCAGGAGCCCTGTTCTGCTAGTGTTGGTCTGGAGGAGTCCTGGAGAGCTTATAGGCATGGTTTCTTCAGGTGTTTGTGTGCTTGATGCATCGGATCTTATTCTGCTGTGCATTGTGAGGCAGACAGTCAAGTTCGTTGTTTTCATGTGACTGTACAGTGATCTTAGCACCACTTTTTAAAATGTTACTTCCTTACTAATTTGAGATACTGCTTTTATTACACAGCAAATAACTAAGTGTAAGAAGGATGTTCAACCCTAGGCATGGTAAGATAAATTTAAACCACAGT
Organism: Psammomys obesus; assembly: GCF_907164565.1. Lineage (NCBI taxonomy): Eukaryota > Metazoa > Chordata > Mammalia > Rodentia > Muridae > Psammomys > Psammomys obesus. The sequence continues at coordinate 3,302,894 of NW_026585685.1, forward strand.
ATCAGATTGGCAACATTTCAGGTCTGAAAACAAATATCCACCTATTATTCAATATCTTTTGGGATTTTTCTTTTGTTCTATTGATCTATGAAAGGGTTTGTTTGGATCACAACTCCAAGTTATAGTCCAACTTTGCAGGGGAGTCAAGGAATTGGAAGCAGCTCAGCCAGCTTTGTCAGCTACTACACAGTTCAGAATGCCCTAATTAGGGGACAGTATCAACCACAGCTGGTGAGTCTATCTTAATCAACACAATCAAGACAATCCCCCACAGACATTACCATAGGACAACCTAATCTAGATAGTATCTCGTTGAGACTCCCTTTCCAGATGATTCTAGACTGTGTCAAGTCAATAATTAAAACCAACTATCACAGTCTATTTATCCATGTACTAACAATAAAAAATGGAACAGATTTTTTTAGGCTTTCCAAATATATAATCATGTCCCCTAAAAATATAGTGTTTCTTTTTAATTTTTATGCTTCTAATTCCCTTCTCTTGTCTAATTGCTTGATTAATCTTTCCAATTCGACATGAAACATAACTCCAATATAAGAATGCTTCCATGATATATTTTATTGTGTGTTTAGAGAAGGAAAGATTTGATGTACAATTCTAAGCTACAGTCAGTTGTTCAGGGCAGCAAAGGCAGGAACTCGGACAAAGCGCATCCACAGTCAAAAGCAAAGAGAGAATAAACTCAGCCTTGCTCACCAATCTGTGAAAAATAAACTTCTGGCAACAAGTGCTCTCAAGAGCACCTTGTGGTTTCAGAAAGATAAGCCAGAAGCAGAGCTTTCAAATTAAAGCAGAGAGATGGCCAGCTGGCTTAGCCACAGGGCCAACAAACACAAAACCGTTTGTGGGCTTCCTCTTCAGTAGCTATCAGTAACTTGGGAAACAAAACAAACAAACAAACAAAAATCAAGGACGTAAACACATTTAGTCTCACCAATTTACATAGGGTCAAATCACTTGAATGAATCATGTCTTTCACAGAACATAGGTGATATTACTTTTCTGATCAAACATTAAGTGTCACATAGGTTGATTGTGGAACAAAGAGCCGCTGTAATAAATTCTAAAAGTACCAGACAGAGTTCTCCTGAGTGGAGAACTAGAAAAACACATAGGTTTCTAGGACACGTCATAGACATGGAGCTCCACCTGCGCGATTGCAGAGGCCAGGGTGCGTGCAACATGGTACCCACAAGCTGAAGAACCAGGAGGGCTGGTATGATCTGGTCTGAGTCCCACTGTCTGATGACTTGGGAAGATGTTGATTCAGCTTTTAGTCCAAATCCAAAGGCCCAGGAACTGAACTAAGTTTGCTGAGGATCAGTGTGAGTCCCAGAGTTCGAGGACCCATTCCCCCAGGGTTCCCATATTGAGTGATGGGGGGGAAATAGAGGCTGAGAAGACAGAGTGCATTTGACTCCCTCACCTTCTTGTTCTATCGAGAGCCTCAGGAGATTGACAAGGGCCTGCTCACTTCAATGAGCTGGGATCTTTTCTCATTCTGCAAAACGAAATTCTTCTGGAAACATCCGCACAGAAACACTTAGAAATAATGCTTTCCCTGCTAATCTGGGTGTCCTGTAGTAAAGTCACCCATTGAAAGTCAGCCTTTCTTCACTTGTACCTTGCACTTGTACTTAACCTGGTCTCAATCAGCAATGAGCCAAGAGGTCATAATGCCACCTTATAAGACACACTATCCTTCATATACCTGAAGCAGGCTAATTCCTTTCTCACTATGAGAACTAAAGGTTTTGAGTGTTGTTTACTTTTTTCCTGATCTTCTGTTATGGGAATCCTGTGTGTGTATATGTGTGTGTGTGTGTGTGTGTGTGTGTTTGACAATATTTAAATGTTGATATAAAGTTAGTGTACCTTATATTACATGATAGAGAAATAATGGACAGAAAATAAACACATTTGCTTAATATATGTATGTGTACATACAAACCAGTCATAAGCAAACAAACTAGAGGGAAAATTCTCATGCCAAATACAGCTTAATTCTGTGAGTGGCCACGTGGCTGTTCTGTTATCTTTACTTACCACACTCCACTACTCATTCCCTATTTCCTATTGCCTTCAGCAAGTACCTCAACCAGATATGTTCTTCACTAGGTTGAGGGTGTCCTCAACCTTTGGTTCTGAAGAATCTAAGTCATTAGCAGTCCTACCTGGGTTGGGTTGTCAGAGTTCCTTGTCTCTGTTGTGAAGAACTGGTCTGATTTCTCTTTGGTGTTCTGATTCATTCCCCTGAGTCAGCATTAAACTCTCCTTCTTGATTTTCCCACTCAAAAGCAGTAGGGTCCTCAAAAGGTCAGGAGGCAGCTTTAACTTCAAGTTCAATGTGACCATGGTTGGAACCCCCAACAGAAGCTCTCTTTCTTGAACATAAGCTCTCTAGTGAGTTGAACATAAGGTCACAGTGGTCTTTTGATTAAGAACAGTCTCTGTAGGCTCATATATCTGAATGTCTGGTCATTAGAAAGTGCCACTTTTTGAGAGGGATTAGGAGGTGTGGCCTTGTTAGTGTAGGTGTGTCACTGGGGGTGGGCTTTGGGGTTTCAAACACCCAAGCCAGGCCCAGTGTCCCTCTCTTCCTGCTGCCTGTGGATCTGTGCGTAGAACTCTCAGCTACTTCTCCAGAACCATATACCTGCATACCACCATGCTCACCAGCAGGATGAAAATGGACTAAACCTCTGAACCTGTAAGCAGGTGGTGATTAAATGCTTTCCTTTATAAGAGTCACGGTATCTCTTCACAGCAATAATGCACTGACTAAAACAGACACCAAATATAAAAACATTCCAGACTGAATAAAATGAGCAAAATAAAACTGTTCATTACGTTTACAACCAAGAAATACCCTAGGGAAGGCATCCACCTACAAAAATGGGCCTCTCTCACAGGAGAGTATAGCTGATGGGCACTGAGACGGCCCTGCAGCTAAAGGCCCTGCTGCTGTGATGAAAACCTGTACTCGCTCTAGATCCACATGGGAGAAGAAAAGAATGGAGTCCTGCCTCTGACTTTATAAACACCCTGTTATGTGCAGCATGCACACACACACACACACACACACACACACACTCACACACACACGATAAAAGAGAAAAACAAAATTTAAACTTAGGTGCTTCAAAAACAGGCCAATGGCCGAGTAGGCGACCCCAGACATTAGGTTTGAGTCCCAACAGGGCAACTCATGCTCAACTAAACTCGAAACTGTCCCATCTGAAGAATTGTATCCATTGCAGCTATCTTAGGCCTGTTACAACATATTATGTTGTTTGGGGACATGGTACACGTGGCATGATCTTTGATCGTAAGCCTCTGAGTCATGTTGTAATGAAAAGAATCATTATAAAGTAAACATTTCACTAATAAGAAATATTTCAGAGAGTCATGGTGGGCACTTATATTTTCCAAAGATGGACAGAATGCTATTTGCCATCACACATGTTCCTCTTCCATATGACTTTGGCACTGTCTCAAGGAGAGACTACCTTTACTTAAAATCTGGATTAAATAAGAAAATCAAAGCATACATTTGGGGGCTATATCAAGGCAAGCTTTGCACTTTCAGCCTTGGTCTTTTAGAACACTAGCTCTGGATGCTCCCATCAGGGCAGACTGGCTTGGAAACCACTGACAGTTGTAAGGAGCCATATGGACAAGCTACGGGTAGGTTCAGCGATGGTAACTGAGTCCACTCTTCAAGGCTTTTGGCCCAGGAAGACATTTCCAGATGATTCTAGCCTGCAAAAGTTAGAGCCATCCACAATTATTTCAGCCTTCAAGGTCAGTGTAGCAAACAAAGTCAAGATTTTCTTCCCGGAGCCTGTCTGACTTTCTAAGACCTTGAAAGAACAATACTCAACTTCATGTGGAAAAACAGAAATCTCAAGATGGCTAAAACAATTCTGTACAATAAAAGAACCTCTGGAGGTATCAGCATCCCTGATCTCAAGCTGTACTACAGAGCAATAGTGATAAAAAACTGCTTGGTATTGGCATAGAAACAGACAGTTTGGTCAGTGGAATGGAATCAAAGGCCCAGAAATAAACCCACACACTTACAAACACCTGATTTTTAACCAAGAAGCCAAAACCATACAATGAAAAAAAAGAAAGCTTATTCAACAAATGTTGCTGGTCTAACTGAATATCTACGTGTAGAATAGTGTAAATAGATCCGTATTTATAACCTTGAACAAAATTCAAGTCCAAGTGCATCAAAGGCCTCAACATAAAACCAGATACACTAAAACTAATAAAAGAGAAAGTGGGGAATAGCCTTGGACACATTGGCACAGGAGACAATTTTCTGAACAGAATACCAACAGCTCAGGTTCTAAGATCAACAAGTAATGAATATGACCTCATGAAACTTAAAAGCTTTTATAAAGCAAAGAATACCTTCAATAGGACAAGGTAGCAGCCTACAGAATGGGAAAAGATCTTTCCCAAGCCTACATCCAACAGATGTCTAATATTCAAAATACATAAAGAACTCAAGAAATTAGACACCAACAAACCAAATAACCCAAATAAAAAATGGGGTACAGACTTAAACCGAGAATTCTCAACAGAAGACTCTCTAATGGCCAAGAAGCACTTAAAGAAATGTTCAATGTCATAGTCATCAGGGAAATGCAAAGTGAAATGAGATTCCATCTTACACCCTTCTGAATGGCTAAGATCAAAAATCCAAGCGGCAGCACATGATGGTGAGGGTGTGAAGCAAGGGTAACCCTCCTCCCCGGCTGGTGGGAATGCAAACGTGTACAACCATGTTGGAAATCAATTTGGCAGAAAATTGAAAATAGTGCTAGCTCAAGACCCAGCTATACCACTCCAGCACATATACCCAAAAGATGTGTCACTATACCACAAGGACATTTGCTCAGTTATGTTCATAGCAGCCTTATTCATAATAGCCAGAAACTAGAAACAGCCTAAATGTCCCTCAACTGAGGAATGGATAAAGGAAAAATGGTACATTTATACAGTGGAATACTACTCAGCTATTAAAAACAAGGAAACCATGAAATTTGCAGGCAAATTGGTAGAACTAGAAGATTCATACTGAGTGAGGTAACTCAGACTCAGAAAGACACACAAAGTAGGTACTCACTTATAAGTGGATATTGGCCATAAAGTACAGGATAGTCATGCTACAATCCACAAACCAAAGAAACTAAGTAAAAAGGAGGGTCCAAGGGAGGATGCTTGAATTTCACTAAGGGAAAATAAAATAGACATTAGAGGTTAAATAGAGGGAGGGACCTGGTGGGAAAGGAGATGGGGAAACGAACGGAAGGGATCAAGTTTGGGCAGGATTGAGGGGGAGAGAACTGAGAAAGAGAACTAAAATTCGTGGGAGGGCAGCTCTGGGACAAGCCAGAACCCTAGAACAAGGGGAACTCCCAGAATCTATGCGGGTGACCCTAGGGAAGACTCCTAACAACAGGGGACACTGAACCTAAAATGGCCACCTCCTAGAACCAGGCAAGCCTTCCAATGGAGGGATGGAAACAACAACCCACCTACAAAACCTTCAGTTTGCCCTGCAGGGACAAAATAGAGCAAAGATTGAGGGAATGTCCAACCAAAGACTGGCCCTACCTGAGACCGATCTCATGGAAGAAAACCAATCCCTGATGCTACTAATGTTACTCTGCTATGTTCATAGATAGGAGCCTAGCATAACCCTTCTAAGAGGTTTAGCCAGCAGCTGACAGAAACAGATGCAGAGACCCACAGCCAAACATTAGACAGATCTGAGTTGGAGGAATGACTGAAGGAGTCAAAGGGGTCAACAGCTCCACAAGATGATTTACAGAGTCAACTAACCTGGGCCCATGAGAACACAGAGACAGAACCACCAACCAGACAGTATGCATGGAATGGACCTAGGTCGCCTACACACATGTAACAGATGGACAGATTGGTCTTCATGTGGTTCTCCTAACAAATGTAGCAAGAGTTACCCTTGAGTTTGTTGCCTGCCTTTGGATCCCTTTCTCCCAACTGGGCTGCCCTGCCTAGCCTCAATCAGGAGAAGATGTGTCTAGTCCTACTAGAACTTGATATGCCAAGGCATGTTAGTATCTGTGGGAGGCCTCCCCTTCTCTGAGAAGAAAAGGAGGGGAGAATGGGTGGGAGAGAAAAGAAGGAGCGATTGGGAGAAGAGGAGGAAGAGGAAGCAATGATTGAAATGTAAAGTTAATTAATTAATTAAAAAAGTACTACATTTATAAGGCAAGCCAGAAACAATTAACTCTTTAATAGTCATATATTTTTATACCAAGAAAATTGTATGTCTATAAATTTTTTTTGCATTTAGTTTTGGATTTAGTATTGCTTTTGGGGTTGGTTTTGTTTTTGTTGTTTGTTTTTGTACATTCTTGTCATTTTCATAAGATCATTGCTAAATATCATATTTTGTTCATTTTGTTAATTAAATGATAGTTGTTTTTTTAATTTTGTGGCAAAATTTGAAGGAGTTTTTTTAAATATATATATTATTTATATATTTATACATTATTTATATAATATATATAAATAATATATATTATATTTTATTTAATTAGTTTTATTTAATATATATAAAAGGCAAAACTTGACATCAAGAAAAAAGCCCTAGAGATTTGCATAAAAAAGCAGATAAACAAAACAAAACAAACAAACAAAGAAAAACTGCCTGAGATGTGGGGTCAGGGACCAAAAAACTGAGAGTGCACCAAGGACTATGAAGAGAGCATCTTTTCATATTCAGACAGAAATCTTGAGGTGAGCTAAATCCAGTAAAGCCAGGGCATAGAGCATCTGTACATGTGACAAATGAGGATTAAGCAGTTCCAAGAGGAGAAGACATTAGAGATTGACTTTTAAAAACTACTTTATCACATTTATTTGTTTATTTTTTCTGCTTCAGGTGGAAAGCTCAAACACACAGCAGAGCATTGTGGAGGTCAGATGACAACCAGCTGGGTCAGTTTTCGTCCTCCATTACATGGTCTGGGTATTGTACTGAGGGAGTCAGTTCGGCGGTAGCTGCCTTTACCCACTGAAACATCTTGCTGGCCCTAGAGATTAATTTTTAGAGCATATTGGGTGTGTATCATTTCTAGATTGTTGTATATACCAGCCCAAATTATACTGTAAAACATGAAAGAGATTCTTTTCCCATAGTTTTGATTGCATCACTCTGAATTTCCTTTCTTTATTCAGCTTTAGGGTTTTAAACATAAAGACAGAAAAAGTTAAGACTTCTGCCTCCAGCCATCTAGAAATATGATCCAGAATTACATATACTCCTATGGCAAATAAGTTAAAAGCCAGACAAAATGCAGGAAGCAAACATTTCCAGATACCGTAAGTAGATAGACAGGAGAAAAGAAAAATGACAGGGTAAGCCCTTCTCCGTCTGAAGATAATTCCAAGCTTGCAGCACTCTGATGGGGAATGTGTGCAGGGGCGCCCTGATTCTGTCCTGTTGCAGAGTTCAGGGAAAGCCAAGTCTGCCAGAACTAAAAGGCAAAACTTGACATCAAGAAAAAAGCCCTAGAGATTTGCATAAAAGCTGAATAACAGTCTGTGGTAAGGAGGGAGAATCTGCCATGAACAAGCAAGAATGACATCAGAGAGGAAGCTACTGTGAGCTGTAAGCCAACTCCAGCAGCTCCTGCGAAGCCAGGAACTGGTCAAGCCTCCCGTGGACAAAATGAAGAGAGCTTTATGTATGACACACGGAAGCAAAAACAAAAGGCATACAAACGCACAGGACAAAAAAGTTCAACCTAAAAATTAGGGCTGAAAATGTACAATAAAGGCAAACCCTAAACCATTATAGAACATCAGTAAAAACTGAGACTTTCTAAGGTAACACAACATTTGGCAATAAAAACAGCACCCATTTTAATTCCATCAGACAAGTAAATAAAACCGAGTAATTTGCAACTGGGATAAAAGCCAGACAATAGTAACATAACCAGGGGAAAATACAGCATTGATTAAGTGGGGGGAAAAAAACTTAAAATAGCTATTATATGCCCTTTGCAATGGACCAAAGTTATACAGATTTATCATTTCGAAGATAATAGATGATTTAAAACAAATTTAGTAACTTACTGCTTAGACAACATTAAAGTGAAAGTACAACAGTAATATAAAAAGAAAGAGGTGGAAAGGAATTTTAGGATGGTAAGATTTTCAGAGGTGCTTCAAGAGCTGTAATGCAGCCACTAGGATACTGAAGCACAAAGGCACATGTAGTTACGTTTTCCGCCACTGGAATAGAACACCGTGACAAAAAGCTACTCTGGGAAAAGGGGTTCACTTTGGCTTTAAATCTAAAAGGACACAGTCCACCATGGTGGGGAAGGCACAGCAGCTGGAGCATGAAGCTGGCAGACTGCATTTCATCCACATTTAGGAAGGAGAGAGAGAGAGAGAGAGAGAGAGAGAGAGAGAGAGAGGGAACAGGAAGTAGGGTAAGGCTACACACCCTCTCAAAGCCTGCCCCCAGGGCCACATTATTCAGACCCACGAACCTACAGGGAACATTTTTCATTCAAACCACCACAGCTCAGATAATAAATCAATAATGAAAAGAACTATAAAAAGTATGTGAGGAATGAAATATTAAAATAAAGAGAAAGGGGGAATGGGGATGGGGCAGGAAAAAAAAGAGCAAGACGGTGGATGTAAAGTTGATGTGTTAGTATTATATTAAATGTAATTAAACGATGCAGAGGTGATCAGATTTTATTCTTAGGAAAGCTGAGTTTGACAGTAAGCTGCTATGAAAGACTGCAACAAAGACGCTGATCCACTAATTAAAAGGATGTGGGACACGCACCATGCAAATGCCAGTAAAGGGGAAAAAATGGAAGAGGCACGATAACATCAGAAATTTGACTCAGAAAAAGTCATAGTATCAAGGTTAGAGGAGACATTTTGTAATCATCAGGTAGCCAGTTTGTAACCGTACCTAATAAGAGATAAGTTAAAAGAAGCAAAAACTGGTCAAACTAGAAGTAGAAATGACTGTCCATAACCACAGCAGGGAGTTTCAGGATTCCTCTCTCAGTAACTAACAGAACAAGCAGACCACAGATTCAATAAGGGCAGTTTAAAAGATCCAAACCAAGCTATCAGCCAATCAACTCATTCGGCCCTTCCAGAACACGCCATCCAACTGGTACAGAATAAACATTCCCAAGTTTGTAGCCATTCACTCAGTTCAGATCCTGAGCACTAAAACAGGGGTCAGCAAATACAAAGGGACTAGAGTCACAGAAGCCTATTCTTCTGCTGCAACTCAACCACACAGGAAAAAAAAAAAAACAAAACAAAACAGGAGGATGGCTGGGAAATCCCCCAAATATTGGGAAACTAAACTGTGCAAGTAGAAATCAAGCATAGGTCAAAAGAGAAATCACAAGGGAAGCTAGAAAATATTTTGAACCAGATACAGATGGATACACGGCATACCAAAGCTTGTGGGAATTTGCAGAAACAATGCTTATTTATTTTGGTGTGAATCTAGGGTCTCATACAGACAGGGCATGTACCCACTTTGTCACTGAACTGTGTCCCGAGGCCTAAAAGAGTGCCTAGAGGGAAATCTACAACACTGCATGATGATAAGAAGAGAGAAAGGATTTCAAATCAATTATCTCAACTTTCTTATTTAAAAAAAAAATAAGAAAAATAAACACAAACTAAACCTAAAATAAGCTTCAGGAGCATAATAATAAAGATATGTGTGGAAGACAATAAAATTTAGAATGGACACAAAATACAGAAGAAACCAAAAGGTAATTATTCAAACACATCAATAAAGTTGACGAGCCTCAATTTGGGTTAACCCATTTATTCTGGTTGGTTGAACTTCCCAAGTGTTAGTATTAGATGCTTCACACATCAAGGGCCCCTCAGCACTGAGTTACTGAGCGAGTCGGTCCTATTCTTAAAAGTGTTTCTGTGTGTATGTGTATGTGGCATATGCAGCACACTGATATGAATGAGTGTGTGTGTGTGTGTGTGTGTGTGTGTGTGTGTGTGTGTGTGTGTGATGCCCTGGAACTGGAGTCACAGGTGGGTGTGAGCTGCCTGACCTGGGTGCTGCGCACTGGACTGATAGTCAGGAAAAGCAGTAAGTGCTCTTAACTGCTGAGCCGTCTCTTCAGGCCCCACCCCACCTCAGTCAGTCATACTACAGCAAACCTGACAGAAAACAGGAGCAGAAGGAAAACTTACTAATATCTAGAATGAAATAAGTGATAGATTCTAAAGTTATAAAAAGGAAAAAGGGAACATTATGTACAACCTTGGATAAGTTTGACAACTTACACGGGACATTCACATTTACTCCAAGAGTGAACCCAAACATTGACAAGATTTCAGTGGAAAACTGCCAAATATTTAATTCTAGATGAATCTAAAAAACAGAAAAAGAGGAAAGATTTCTTCATTTACCTCATAAGGTCAGCATTGTCTTGATACCAGGAGCAAATAACAATATTAGAAAAGGATAAAATTATAGATCAGTATCTTTGAATATAGGTGAAGTTTTTGTTTCAATATTATTAATAATAATTATTATTATTACTATTTTAGCAAAATAAATCCATAAGATAGATAAGCAACCATTGCCCAAAAAATTTTTGGCAGGGATGAGCCAGTCTGATCCACCAATCAGGACTCTTCAACATCAGACACTCTTTTAACCATGCAAAGCAGAGAAGCCATGCGCTTGTCTGACTAGATACTGAAGGGGCATCAGATCAAGCTCCTCATCTTACTTTATTTGGTGAATTTCTATCAGAGTAAGGGTAAGATGGGCCTTCCTCTGCCTCAGAAGTGACTGACAATGAAAACACTGGACTATCCATTCTTTCTACTAACACTGGTAAAACATAATGATGTCTGTTTTCACCCCCACCCCCCGGCAATTCTAACAGTGTACTTGAGGCCCTCGCCTCTGCAATAGGAAGAGGGAAAATACACACATGTAAGAACAGAGGCTGTAAAAACGTGTATTTGAACGCACCACGATCACTTGTGGAGAATGCTCTGAGCAAGCTACAGAAAAGACAGTAGAACCGAAAGAGAATTTAGAAACAATATAAGATAAAAGGTATTTTAAAAAATCAGTGTAAAAAAATCAGTTGTGTTTCTATTAGTAGTAACGATTAGAAAGATGCAAATAAAACAACAGCATGAAAACCACAAAATGCTTAGAGATAAAACTAGGAAGGGGAAAATCACAAAATACAAGTTGAAAGAAATTAAAATTTTAAATAAATGACACAAAATAATTTATAAACAGAAAGTCCCAGATAGTATTAAGAAGTATAATTTTCTTGTACTTTTGCTTGGGCTACTGTAACAAAATACCATAGAATGGATGTCATGAACAACAGAAAGTTGTTCTCACAGCTCTGGAAGCTGAAAGTCCCCAGAACAAGGCAGTGGCAGGTTTACTGGTTACTCTCCTTGCTATGACAAAAGATCTGATAGGAACAACTTGAGAAGGAGTTTGTCTTCGTTGGTAATTTCAGAGTGGCCATGAGGAGTGGCACTGTGTGGCAGAGTTCTATAACCACTGGCGCAGGAAGCAGAGGCTAGCCCAGACCCAGGGCTGAGCAGCGACCTTCAAAGGCTGCCTCCAGCCCTGCTTCTTCCAACAGGTGTTGACAGAGGCATCAGAGAAACTCAACGGGAGAGATATATCTGCTTCAATAAACAGTGGCAGAACAGCCATATAACCTTATGAGAAATGAACCTCCCACTATACTAAAAACCCAGTTTTAAACGGGATGCTTACCTAACACACAAGCTAAAACTTTATTTTTTAATCTAGAAGAAAGTGGGGCAAAAAAAAAAAAAATATTTTGACCTAAGGATTACAGAGATGTTCTCTAGGTAAGGTCTGGAATCTAGCGACTACAGAAAAACAACAAACTGAGAGTCATCAAAAATGGGAGCTTTGCTCTTCAAAGACATTGCTCAGAAAATTAAAATACTTGTAAAAACAAGCATCCAACAAACAACATATCTAAAACATATAAAGAATTTTTACAATGCAACAAAAGTCAGATAGTCAAATATACAAATACATAAATGCCAAATAAAACTCATTAATAGAAGTTTTCAACTTCCTTAGTCATGGGGGTGATGCAAACCAAAACCAAAGCAAGGCATTGTTGCTTGCTCATTATAAAACTTGAAAGGCTGTTTCCTTAAAACACACACACACAAACACACACACACACAAACCAGAAAGTAGTAAATTTTAGCAACAGTGTAGAGGCAGCTTGACATTTCATACTTATTAGTTGACACACACAATGGTGGAGCCCTTTGGAAAATACCAGGAAGTTTCCTGAGAATTTAAATACGACTGCCCACCGAACCCAGCATTCCCTCATCTAGGTTTCCTGTTTGTTGGTTGGTTTTCAATAGAAATGGAAGGACGTTCACACAAACATTTAAAGGAATTAGTAGTAGGAGCTTTGTCCATAATCGCTAAACAACTGACCAACCTAAATGCTGACCAACTAGCAAATAAATAAACATTATATTTGTAGAAGGGATTACTACCCTGCCGTATAAAGGAATGGCTACCTACATGTATGACTCTAGCAAGGATTGCGTACATCTTAGTCTCTAATAGAAATTCTAGAACCGTCAGAGACCTAAGTCAAGTCAGTCAGTGATTGTAGAGGTTTGTGAAGGGGAGTGAAGGAGCTTCAGGGAGAGAGCACCGTTTTTAAAAGTGACGAGGGAGTTTTAAAAGTGACTGAAGTGATGGAGGTTCTATAGATTAGAGAGGCAAAGCGGATCATGACGGAGACGTGGCAGCAGCAACACCATCATCATCGTCTCTCTTATCCCCAGCATCAGGGTGAGCTCTCCAGCATTGCTCCAGCTGGGCCACCCAATGCTTCCATTCGAAGGAGGTAGGGTCAGCTGCCCTGTTTTCTTGTCCACGGGGCGGCTCATAGCACCCACGCCTCCAGAGCCAGCTGTGCTCCCCAGTTAAGGCGCAGGGCCCACTTTCCCAAGAGATTCAGCCCGAGATGGGCTGGGCCGGCTCACCTGTGCCTTCCTGGATCCATTGTGTTGCCCAGGGGAGGTGCTGGGCCCGCTCTCCTGACTCCTGCAGGTGATGAAGGGAGGGGAGAGGGCATCACTTCCATACCCCCACCACCTTACAGCAGAATAGCGACGGGCCCAGCTCTCCCGTGCTCTTGCTCTCAGGGCCAGCTCACCGACACCCCTGTCACCAGGGCCAGCTCCACTGTGCTTCCACTGCAAGGCGCAGTGCCAGCTCTCCAGTGCTGCCACCAGTGAGAGAGGAGGCCAGCTCTCCAGAACGCTACAGCCAGTGAGGGGCGGAGCTAGGCCTGCAAGGCACCTGGGCAACCACATGGTCCTGCCCTGACCAGGGAAGTCCTCACAGTCTTTAGTGGTAATATGAGCCAGGGATATTGACACTGACCCCTGCCGCTGTATAGCCCTGGACTCAGAGCCAGGAAGTCAGACATGACCCCTCAGCAGCAGGGTGGGCCGGGACGTGGTGGGGCTGCCCGCTCCCAACAGGCTACTCTTCTCTACCCTCTCCCCTTCCATCTCTCCTCAGAAGGCTCCAGGGACTGTCTGCCTTCTGACTTCCACATACTCACACGCTGTGAGGACTCCCTCTGCAGGCTGGCCACGTGGTCGGCGGGTCCCTGGGTAGCATCCTCTGGCCTGCGCTGCCTGGCATGGTGGAAGCGAGTGTCTATAGCCCACCTGTGCCATGCGTCGGCGGACAGGTTTGTGGGTGCCATGGCAGTCTGAAGGGCCCTGTTTGTCCTCCTCCTCCCACTCTGCACCTCACTGTGGTAGGCGCGACCCTGTGTCTGTGGCCTGCTTGTGCGGCAGTGCGCAGGGCAGATCTGTGAATGTCTTTCCCTGCCCGCGATGCACCCCTGTGGCATGGCAGAATGCAGGTCCCTGTCTTCCTTCTCCCACACGGAGCTGCCTGGACTTGATTTAATTGATTTGATTTTTTTTTCTTAAGGTTTTTAAAAAAATTAATTAATTCAATTTACATCTAGGTCATAGGCCCCTCCCTTCTCTCCTTCTAGTCCCACCCTCCCTTCCGCACCTCTGCTCCCCTATTCCTCAGTATAGGGGAGCTCCCCCCATGCAGACACGCCAGAAAATCTATTCACTTGAGGACTTAGTTTGTCTTTCTCCCCTGTGGCCTGGTAAAGAAGTCCCATGAGGGGGAAGTGATCAAAAAGCAGGCAATATAGTCCTTGTCAGAGACATTCCCCACTCCCCTAAGTAGTGGGCCCACATGAAGCCTAAGATGTTCATTGGTCTTATCTTCTTGGGGTCTGGGCATGATAGTAAGTCTAGCCTGTACTACATGACTAAAATCTGCTTATAAGTGAGTATATACCATGTGTGTCTTTCTGTTTCTGGATACCTCACTAGGGATGATCTTTTCTAGTTGCAGACATTTGCCTGAAAAATTCATGATTTCCTTGTTTTTAATGGCTGAGTAGTATTCCATTGTGCAAATGTACCACAGTTTCTTTATCCATTCTTCAGTTGAAGGACATCTAGGTTGTTTCCAGTTTCTGTCTATTACAAATAAAACTACGATGAACATGGTTGAGCAAATGTCCTTGTATGGTGGAACATCTTTTAGGTATATGCCCAGGAGTGGTATAGCTGGGTCTTGAGGTTGCCAGTTTTCTGAGAAAGCACCAGATTAATTTCCAAAGTGACTGAACAAGTTTATACTCCCACCAGCAATGAAGGAGGGTTCCCCTTTCTCCACATCCTTGCCAGCATGTGTTGTCACTTGAGTTTTTGTTCTTAGCCATTCTGAGGGGTGTAAGATGGAATCTCAGAGTCATTTTGACTTGCATTTCCCTGATGACTAAGGACATTGTAAATAGATCCATATTTATCACCGTGCAGGAAATTCAAGTGGATCAAAGTGGATCAAAGACCTCAACATAAAACAAGATACACTAAATCTGCTAGAGGAGAAAGTGGGGAAGAGCCTTGAACTCATTGGCACAGGAGACAACTTCCTGAACAGAACACCAACAGCTCAGGTTCTCAGATCAACAATTAATAAACAGAACCTCATGAAACTGAAAAGCTTCTGCAAAGAAAAGGACACTGTCATCAAAACAAAACAACAGCAGCTTACAGAGTGGAAAAAGGTCTTCACCAACCCTATATCTGACAGAGGGCTAATATGCAGAATATATTAAAAAACTCAAGAAATTAAACACCAACAAAGCAAATAATCCAATTTTAAAAATGGAATACAGAATTAAACAGAATTCTCAACAGAGGAATCTAAAATGCTGGAGAGGCACTTGATTTGATTTTTTATGTATCCTTTGGCCACTCTGCCCCTGACTGATATAAGAACACCACCACCAACAAGGTCAGGTATCTCTTTGCCCATTGCTGGGGGGAGGGGAGGAGGCTGAATACCAGCATTCTTCACTAAGCCCAACCCTTTGCAGTCCTCACCATGACGCTCAAAACACAACAGATTAGAGTGTTTCTTCCCACACTGAGACTCTTAGATTTTGGTTTCCCCTGACTAACAAGGAAAAGACACTTGAGGTCTTCCTGTGAGCTGTCTTCTAGAGGTAGCTACTGAGACAGAATGTGGGTGGAAATTCTCTGACGGGAGAGAAAACAGATTTGGAGAGGGAGAGGCCTGGTTTAGCCTGGTGGGGTCTTGCTCAGCCCAACAGGAAACTCTGCCGTAGGCTTTGGCCAGCAGAGCTGTCCCGGCTGAAGTGACAGAGCCTTTGTACTCCTGCCTCACCTCCAAGAAGCAGGTGACCTTGAGCAAAATAACTCTGGAGCTCGGACAACCCTGAGCTACTGACAACCTGAGGGTGCCTGTCCGTGCACCAAGGCCTGGGCAGTCAGACCTTCCTTAAATAGATGTTCTCCACCGAGGTGGAACTCCTCACCATCCCCACAGCATGCTCCCCTCTGATGCTTCCCCAAGCCACCAAAATAGGACTGAATTCTCCCAGGTCTTCCCAGGAGGTTAAAAAAACACTCTAATGTATCGTTTCAGTAGACATACTGCTGGTTGAAAAGTCAGGCCTAGTACCTGTTGTTTGAAGGGGCCCTCTTTAACGAGTAGAAACAAAACACCCAAATACCAGTGTTTTCCTTCTAAGTGAACTCGGCATAACAAACTCAATTCTGTTCTCCTTCCTTTATTTCTTCACCTAAAGCAGTGGTTCTCAACCTTTCCAAGCCTGCAACCCTTTCATACAGTTCTTCATGTTGTGGTGATCCCCAACCATAAAATTATTTTTTGTTGCTCTTTCCTAACTGTAATTTTGCCACTGTTATGATCATAATGCAAGTATCTGTATTTTCTGATGGTTTTAGGTGATCCCTGCGAAAGGTTCATTTGACCCCTAGGAGGGTCACGGCCCCCTGGTTAAGAGCCACTGGTCTAACATGAATGACACTTTCCCTATACACTGGACACACTGGTGACCTTTTGAGATATAAAACCAAGCACACTATAGCAAGAACAAACAAATTATCCTTTGAAAATGCTTCTCACCCTCCAACGCCTAGATGACACGATGACAAAAAGGTACTTAGCGATAGCAAAACTGTATGTGGCCCGGCCTCGGAGCAGGTGGACACAGCTTTGGAACATTTAAGAGCACACAGAAGGCTGAACTGTCCAATAGAAAAGGGTGGCAGTCAACCTGCTGCTGAAGGTTGGCTGCAGCCTCCATGACTGCTCAGCTCTCTAAGTAGGCACAAGATGGAGGACTCTTTTCCCCCAGCCTTTGCCTGTCCTTATTTGGAGGATGTCTCTGAATTAGATGTCTGCCTTATCCTAGAAGTAGTCTCTGACACAGCTTCCTTCAGAATGCCTCCCCCATCCCCTCCCAGATGGCCATATGATAATTAGATAGTGTGTCCGGTACTGGGAGACAGCACCATGAGACAGCACCATGCTGTTTAATGCAAATGAAGTACGCTGTGGGCACCTATCAGAGCGCCTCCTCGCTGCTTCCCCTTTCCTATACATTCTCCTCACCCCTCACCCCGGAATAACATTGATCTGCCTCCCTGGTCCCAGAAGACAGTGACTTTGTCATGCTCATGGCCCTCTGAATAGTTCAGATGTGAAGACTGTGTAGCTAAGATCAGCAGACTTGCGGTAGGGGGAAGTGGCCTTAGTGGCCCCTTGAGATGGCATGTGACTGTTCTGCAGCATAAAGGGGGCAGGGCAGATGGACCAAAGGAAGTTCTGGATGGACCAAGGCAAGGGCATGCCCATGACTACACAATGTGATGCATGTAGCCTTCTGGGTTTTTTCTTTTTGCTTTCTTCCTGCCTTCCTTCATAAAACAAACATTTCTCTAGTTGTAATCTGAAGCCTTGTCCTCATGTTTGTTGCAGGACCATAGATTTGGGTTTTCTTTTTTTCATGTATTTTTATTTATGTTTTAGAAGTCTATACATTTGTTCAATGTATTTTGGTCACATTCACCCTTACTCCTTCCTCAGCTCCTTCTAGACCCCTTACCCTGTCTGACTCCTTCCTAATTTCATGTCCTTTTCTAACCCAGAGCCCAATTACTATAGCCAGAATGTACATAGGTGTTGGGCCACCCACTGGGGCGTGGCAACCTTCCAGGGAGCACAGAAGAAAACAGACACCCTTCCCCAGCAGTCATCGGTTCCAAAAGCTCCTTGTCTATGGATTAGGCCTTGTGACACCCCACCCCGATCCAGGCTGGACTTTGTCTTGCCTCAAATCCATTCTGCTCTTATTCTTTCTCATAACATCCAGCCACAGCTTCTCAAAACATGTCTTTCTAGCTCGTGGCTGAGGCCACACCAGCAACAGCAAAGTGGTGACCACACGACAAGTTCCTGTGAGCCCTCAGGTAAAAGAGCCCTGACCTCCTGATTTATACTAAGAAGCCATGGTACCACCTCGTACTTTCTTCCCTTTTGAGTCCTTGTTTTCCCTTGCAACTTTCTGTTCCCTTGATACAGTGGCTTTTAGCAAGACTAGATGCAAATATTTAATTTCAACATGATCCCCTAGGAATCAAGAAGAAATCTAACAGATCCTCTTAACTCAGTAATTAATTTCCAGAAAATGTGCCTCTGAATAACACAGCTGATTTACATATGGCAAGTCAAGCAGGAGTTAGCAAATATTTTCTGGATTTGTAAAATGGTTTTTTTAAGATTCCCTGATGAGTCAGTGTTTAATCCCTTCTCCCATAAATAGGATAAAAGGCCTTTGCAGTGTTTTCTCTTAAGTAAATAGATTTTAAAACTGTGCCTAGAGAGTGTCAGAGGGTTCTTTTCAGCTGTCTGTAAATGCTCACAGCAGCTGGAGTGAAGGATAGCACATAGCACCTCAACTCCGTACTTCCTGCCTTTTGTTTTCTTGAATCATGGCCTTAGTGTTATTTAAATAGTACTCTGTATGTTTAATTTCCTTCTTTTGACCACAAAGACCCAACAGGTTTTTATTTTTTTAATCACTTTATCTTCCACAGTGGACCATAAAAGTACCCTCGAGCTGAAATTGAGCTCATGTCTTTATTTATACGAGTAAACGTATATTTGGACATTTTAATGCACGGTCGTTTATTTCATCAGTTGACTACTTGGACAGAAACACGTTTGCGTGCATTTCACCCCCACTGTGGCTTTGCCTTGCTGATAGGGGTTGCTCATTGTTTGCACAGTGCAGGCAGATGGCTTGGCAGAGAGTGCGCACCTTCCAAGGTTACCTGGAATGAGTCTGTTCCTTTCGTTTTGCAGACTGCACTGTTGGTGATGCTCTCTCTTCATCTCAGACCGCTGCTCAAAATCCAAAGACATACGGAGTCAGACGAGACATTTAGATGCCATTTGGCCCACATAGCCAAGGTTGGGAAGCTCCCAACAGTCTCCAGCCTCAGCTGACAACTTCCAGCGACAAGACATTGACCTCTTCAAAGGGCAGAGAGGGCACCTCATTGTTTTCCATTTCTGGTAGAAAATCCTCTCCTATACCGAATGAAAAGTTTCTCTTATGTTGCTTCTATCTACTTGCCTTGCTCTTTGGACTCACACGGGAGACATGTAGGCTAGTCTTGGGAAGGCAATTCTGGTGTCTTCCCCAGACAAATATTTCCAGTTTCCTTCAGCTCCTCCTCGCTGTCCTGATATCTCTGTCTGGGCTGTATCAACCTGTCATTTAGCTTTTGACACCTCCTGTGTGGCCTGGCTAGGGAGCTAACATGGAGAAGATCTTCCCTCCCCTTTTTTCTCTTCTGTCTCTAAAAAGGGCTTACTGATGATTTACTAGTTTTGACAAACAGGCTGTACTCTAAATATGACTGACTTGTAACACACACACACACACACACACATACACACACACACATATGCATGCACACATTTAAATGCTGAATTAAAATGTAGAGCTTTGCATTTAGATTCTGTCTCACTTCTTCATATTCATTAGCCCAGAGCTGTCTTGTTTGTTTGCTTGCTTGCTTATTTTTTCGAGACAGGGTTTCTCTGTGTAGCCTTGGCTGTCCTGGACTCACTTTAGACCAGGCTGGCCTCCAACTCACAGAGATCTGCCTGCCTCTGCTTCCCCAAGTGCTGGGATTACAGGCATGCGCCACTGCGCCCAGCCTAGGATTAGCTTTTTAAGGTCTGATCAACAACATTTTAGCTCTCACTCTTCAAGCGTGATTTTAACTGCAAAGCTGAAAACGATTTTTCATGTCACCATTTATGCCACCTATGAAAACACTGCACAGAATGAGGGTCTACGGGCAACTTCCTGACATATCATTGATGACTCCTCCCCAGATTTATGTCACTTGATTAATGGACAACACCCAGCTTCTATGTTAAATGTGCTCCCTCAAAGCCTCTATGTTAAGAACAACTTCCATATTCATTTGTTGATAGTATTTGAAGGTGGGGCCTATAGCAGGCCATTAGCGTTGGACATGGCCATGAAGGCAGGGTGGGTCCCTGTGAGATTAACACCTTTAAATGAATAAAAAAGACTGGAGTTCGCATATCCTGCCCTCTTACCCTTTGCTGTGATGTCACCTGATGCTGTTGTGGGAACCTGTCTGGAGTAAGCACTTTGACACCACTGAGAGTGCAAGAGAGAGATGTGATGGCTGGACTGAAGCCAAGAGAACTCTCGAACGGCTTTGATGCCAGGTCCAGTCTGTAATCTCATTCTATACTCTAAAACCACAAGGTGGGGCGGGCAAACAAGCGAGATCTTTCCGAAGTTTGTGTGGCAGTGAACAGGTTGTTAAGGGCAACGACCCATTGTTTCAGCT
The DNA here is from genome assembly GCF_907164565.1 of Psammomys obesus. Taxonomy (NCBI): domain Eukaryota; kingdom Metazoa; phylum Chordata; class Mammalia; order Rodentia; family Muridae; genus Psammomys; species Psammomys obesus. The sequence goes on from NW_026585685.1 coordinate 3,323,327, forward strand.
ATTTCTCTGGGTCATTCTGTTCCCGGTAGCAAGTGAAGTCATGCTTGGTAACTGGCAGTACAAAGAGTGCTTTTAGTAAATCACTAATAAATCAGTATCTAATCATTGGTCTTGTCTACCTTATTCTACTTCAATGTCAGCACCACGTTCCCGATCTTCCCAGCCTCTAGACCCATAAGATGAATAAACTTCTGTTGTTTATCATATTGTTATCTCAGATATTTTGTTGGAGGAACAAGAAATGGACCAACAAATGAGTTAGTAGCCCTTTCTTATGACTATCTCTGGCTGAATTTCTGTTTTCTTCTGAAAGAGATACCGGGAAAATTTATTGCCTGCCTTATTCAAATTATGCTATGTCAAAATAGAACTTTCTGGGTCTGAAATTTAATAACTCAATCAAAAGTGAATTAGATGTGAACTTAAGTGTTCCAATAATAAAGCACATTCATGCTTGGTATAGTAATTAGTGTGTTGCATTATAATGATTTACATCTTTGACCCAATTAGGCTGTGAGTTCTTTGATGACAGGAACTAACTCAATTACTCACCACTGTATGTTAAAATTGCAAACTGGTGAGATCTGACATTTAATAATACTCGCTAGATATGGATTTAATTCATAAAATCAGTGTGTGTGCTTATAGAAGACAGCAGAACAAGAGTTTTGGTAGAATATAGAGACAGAGATGGGAGGTAGCACAATAAAGGAGTTGACCTTTCTGGGTTCACCTGCAACTCTTCTCTTTAATAGAGAGTTAATCACTGATTGTGCCACAGAGTATAGAGAGAGTCAACTTGCTGCTCCTCCCCTACCAACAGGGCTTCCTGCCCTATTTTCTTCCTTTTATCTCACCCTAGAAAAGTGTCTCAATACCTGCAAATCACGGATATGCAAAGATCAATACTAGACTGCCCTTCAACAATACTGAGCAATGGTACTTACAGGGTTGAAATTTGAGAGCAAGAGTTTGCATGACAGAATGGATTTTAGAACAGAGTAATGACAGAAATTAAAAGCAGGATAATGAATGAGGTTTTTTAGAGAGACTGCGTTGAACAAGAAAAAGGAAACAATATGGCATATGAAATAAAAAAAAAACAACACTGAATGCTGCAGTCAAACTGACTGAATATAGAAAGTTCTGTCACTTTCTTAGGCAAGTAAGAACTACATGGGCTTTGTATATGGAAAGACACTTCTGTCAAGATGGTAACTTACCACCTTCTGGTTGGACTTAAGTCCTACTGCACAGGATGAAATCCATACCTGACATCACTGTCAGGCTAAGCACCTGTGTCTAGACAGGCCATGAAAGAAGGACCTACTACTCTGTTAAATGAGCATCATATTAAGCAAACTCCTACTGACAACATTATAGTCATAGATCAATTCGTCTTTCAACCTTTACCAGAGAAACTTCTATTTGCGCTAGGTGGTGATTAACACAGAGGCTCAAGACTGGCTAAGGGTCAGAGAAAAAGAGAATGAGGACTTCTCAGTCTTAAATGGGTCATCGACACCATATTTCCTCCTCCCAACACTCAAGGGCCATTGCAAAAGAAGGGGCAGAAAGACTGACTATACGACCCAAAGAGGATAGAGGACCACAGTGAAACGGTGTCCTCCAGCCACCACAGGGCAGCTGCACAAATAAGCTCAGAGCAGTTGTGACAGCATGCACAAGCTAAAGCCAGACCAAATCTCAGCATGGAGTGGGGAAAGGGAGGTAGAGCTGATGTCCCACCTTTAGCAGAGGAGCTATTGCAATTGATAGATGCTGGCAAAGGGAAAGTTAGTTTTCTTTAAGAATGCTTCCTTGGTAAGTTGACCATCCTCCAGTAGAAGGCCACACATCCAAGAACAGTGGGAGAGGGAGTGGGTCTGGGAGGAGCTGGAGAAGATGAATATGATCAAAACACAGTGTGTTGAGTTCTCAAAGAACTAATAAAGCAAAAATATGGAGAAGAGGTCATCATGGAAGACCCATTACAGTTAAGAATCTTGGCCATCAGGAAATGACTCAGCTGAGCCTGGTATCCTTCAGCGACTAAGCCAGTGAAAATCCTAGACCCACTGACCACACAGGGAACCAAAGCTGACTTGGACTCTGGCCTGTGAGTGCTAATCTATGCAAGTGAAGGTTATGGCCTATGAACCACACAGAGAAGACCAGTGGGTAGAAATGTCCAGTGGGATGCCAGCGGAAACTCTGTGGAGCTCATAAATGTAAGAGAAGACCTCCTACTAAGGAGACCTATGTAAAACAAAACAAAATCAGGTGAGAAAACAAAAGCCCAAATACAGAAAAACGCACGCACACACACACACACAAACATACAAACACACGCATAGACACACACACAAAGACAGACAGACAAACCCCCACCAAGGAAAACTAAGGCAGTACAATTCCTCCAAAAGCTCATAATTCTTAACCGAAAACAAAGTTAATGAAATGTATGAAATGCCCACCATTCAAAGCTTATTATTTTTTTTAAATGAGTTTAAAGAGGATTCAAACAAGAAGATAGAGGAGAAAGTTTGGAATCTATATGAGAAATTCAATAATATGGAAGAGAAATACAGCAATAAAAATTAAAATTCTGAAAATAAAAACAGACAGAGGCTGGGTGTTGTGGTGCACACATATAATCCCAGCATTCAGGGAGGCAGAGGCAGGAGGATCTCTGGGTGTCTGAGTCCAGGACAGCCAAGGATACACAGCGAAACCCTGTTTCAAAATAAATTTAAAAAAAGGAAAATAAAAGCAGAAATAATAGAAATAACTTAATAAATAAAATATGACATACAGTGAAAAGCATCACCAATAAATTAGACCAAACCAAAGAAACAAGAGCAGCAATCAAGGACAATGTAAAGAAAATATTACATTCAGACACTAATAAAGAGAAAAACTAACCAAGCACATTGGGTCATAATCAACAGAACAAACCTCAGAATCCGTAAAGTAAGAGCTGAGACACAACCTAACATCATAGCAATACTCAATGAGATTATACTAGAAAAATCCCCAAATCTAGGGAAAGGTGGAAGCACAAAAATGAACGCATTTAATTCCAAGTAGTTAATTCCGCAGAACTTCTCCAAGACATTTTTGACACTTTGTCCACTGAAGGACAAAGAAATAATATTAAATGTTACAAAAGAAAAGGTTCTAATTTGCATACAAAGATAAACATGTGAGAATAACATCTAAACAGAAACCAATCATCATCATCATCATCATCATCATCATCATCTCAGAAAGAAAATATGTAGTTGAAGCCCTGAAATTAATTATCTGTTGGCAAAGATTATCATGCCTGACAAAGTGTTCTTTCTAAGTAGATGGACATACGAAGACATTTTGAGATGAGTAGAATCAGGAGCAATTCATGTCCATTGAATCAATACTGTAGAAGATAATAAAGGAGTTTTCCATACAGGGGAAGAAGGCAGATACTCAACCGGCACAAGAGTTCTGGAAAGAATGACATTCATGGGAGGAGCTGATGAGTAAATGAACACAAGAAAAGAGTCTACTCAGTAAGCTGGCAAACACCAAGAGGGTTAAGAAAGAAAGAAAATCAAATGGTACCGAATCAACCAGGAAAACAAACAAGATTATAAAAATAAGCAAATATCTATTTATGTTTTGTTTATTTTTTGTTTGAAAAAATATATGTGTTTGAAAACATATATTGTTTTGTTTGAATATATATATATATACACAGGGTCTCCTTGTGTAGCTCTGGTTGGCTTAGAATTGCTGTCAACCGTTCCGTCCTTGAACTCACAGAGATCTTCCTACTTCTGCCTCCTGAGTGCTCAGATTAAGATTTGTGCTCAGCAAAAATAAATATCTTTTATTTAATAATAGCCTTAGTAATAGCTTTTTCTACTGTCTAATTCAAAGCAAATTCTCAGAGACAACTTTAGAGCTATGGTGTATATTTAAAAAAAAATCAGTGATAACTCAAACAATTGACATAGTAATAAACCTTTCTCAAGGACTTAGCAGCACAAGAAAGATTCAAACATGAAGCAGAAAGGGAAGGGATGTTATCAAATTCATGGCCAGGATTGCCATGGCATCAAAACTGTGTAAGTGCACAACAAAAACAAAAACTACAGCCATTTGCCCCAACAGACACATACCTACAATTCTGCAAAAAAAAAAAAAAAAAAAAAGCTTTCAAACAAAATCCAACAATATAGCACATTTAAAAAGCTGCTATGCCAAAGTTAGCTTTATCCTAATGATGCCAGGATGATGTTCAACACACATAAAAATAATAAATGTAATAAAGCAAAAAATAGTCAAGAAGAAAAATTACATCACATCACAAAAGAAGCAGAAAAGTGCCATTAACAGAGCTGGTGAGATGGTTTAGCAGCTACAAGTACTTGCTTGTTGGCCTCATAACCTGAGTTCGATCCCAAAATTCTACAAGATGGGAGGAGAGAGAACTGACTCCTGGAAGGTATCTTCTGACCTCCACATGTGCACTCTGAAGTCTGTACCCACACATTATAGATGATAGATAGATAGATAGATAGATAGATAGATAGATAGATAGATAGATAGATCGAGATGAATATAAAAATAAATAAACAAATGAAAGCCATCCTTAGAAACTTGGAATAGAAGAAACAGATCACAACATAAGTGGGTTGTATATGCTAAATGAGAAAAAGTTGAAATAATTTCTTCTAAAATCAGTAATGAGACAAAGATATTCACACTCTGCTCTTTTATTCAATATAGTACTTGAAGTCATAGCCAAAGTAATAAGGCAAGGGAGAAAAAATAGAACAAAAAAGAGTAAGTTATCTCTATTTGAAACAATATGTTCCTACTCTTAAAAACCATCCTAGAGACTCCATCAGAAAATTTTATGTCTGAGAAACCCCATATGCAGTCTCAGAATACAAATCAATAGAAAATAAGTGTCATTGATATGTACCAGTAATAAATTTAGAAAAACAATCCAAGTAGAAATAGCCCCCCCCCCCAAAAAAAAAAGCCTAGGACCAAATCTAACTGACAAGTGAAGGACCTCTACAAAGAAAACTCTAGAACCTAAGAAAGAAGCCAAAGAATATATTGGAAGGTGGGTCTCCTGTGTTTGCTGTTGGCAGTAATATTACTAAAAGTTATCTACAAATTCAACGCAACTATATCAAAGTTCTAGCATCATTACCAGAAACGGAAAAGACAACCATGAAATCCACATGAAAGTGCAAAACAGAACATCCAAAGCCATTTTGAACTAAAAGAGAAATGATATCACATTGTTTCAAATTATACTGCACAGCTAAATAATAAAAACAGCATTGTAGTGGTTCCAAACCAGACACAAACATCAATGGAATAGAAAAGAGGTTCCAGAAATAAATCCAGTCATTGCACCATTTGATTTTTGACAAAGATGCCCCAAGCATTATACAGTGGCAGCCTTTTCAACAAATGGCACTGGGGGAACTAGACAGCCATAGTAAAAAGCCATAGCAAACTCTGTCTCTCACCCTATGAAAAAAATTCAAAGTGGGTCAAAGGCCTCAATGCATGTCCTAAAAGTTTGAAAATGCTAGGGAGAAACACTAAGAGATACAAAAATTGACAATCACTTCCTGAAAAAGGACCTCAACAGCCTTGGAGATACTAGCAAGAACAGAAAAATGGGATTGCATGAGACAGGTGGGAGCAGAGAGAGGGTAATGGTAGAGATGAATATGGTCAAACTCTCTGACCATTTGCATAAAAATCTCAAATGATACCTATTTTATTAGTACAGTCTAATAAAAAATATCCGAGAGATATGGACCAGGAGAAGTCAAGACAGTATGGGTGGGGTCTCTCAGAGGCTGACTGTGGAGAAGATGAGGCAGAGCCTAGATGGCAGGGAATAGCTTGGCTTGTTTTTTTAGGCAAAGTTCCACATACATTTTGGACTGGAGAGAAAAGATGGCATTTGGGAAGAAAAGATGCTGGCATCACAGAAAGCAAAGACGATGATTAGGTAAGAGCAAAATCCAAGAATAGACAAGAGGTGGAAAGGAGCTTAAAAGCACAAAGAGAAGAGCTCGACTGCTTAGTGATCTGTCCACGTCCTTGATGGAAAAGGCCCTAACATCTGTACTGTGGGTACTAACCCATGCGCTAATCTTTGTACAGGCTGAGACCTACAAGGCCGTTGATAAGACTACGAGTGTGGTATGATCGGGTACCATTAGTAAGGGCAGCAAGTTGATAGATTCTTCCTGTGTTATCAGAAGTGCTGACATCTTATGAGAAAGAAGACTGAGCAAGGAACTCAAAGGGGGCAATTGACAACTAACCTAGAGGGGTCTACCCAGCGTAAGGATCCATGGTGGGAATGAGACACGTTCAAAACTCAAGCTGCCCTCATGAGCATCTCCTAAATGGCAGACAGTGTCCTGAGTGCTGAAGGTGTCTCAGCGGAGGTGCCTTTCTGAAGCCCCCATCGCAGGGGCACAGCAGTCAACAGAGGAACTACACGCCCTTGAAGTAGTTTTAAGGACAGCAGAGTTTGAGGTACACAAGGACAAAAGGTGGGAGAGGGAGCTCTGGCAGTCATTTGCATAAGGAGTAGTAAAAAAAAAAAAAAAACTTCACTGAAAGAGTAACATTTGAATTCAATCTTGGAGCTAGGAGAAAGGCATGTATTAACTCTATGGGGCCTAAGGGGATTGTTTGCAATACACACTGGGAATGTTCCAGACTATAGGAGAACAGAGGAGCGGACACTACACCAGGAAACTCGGGGCCTAAAAACAGGAAGAAGGCCATAAGGCAGAGAATTTGGAGAGCCAGGGAGGCTGACAAGTTCCCCATGTGAAGACTTGGATCTTTTATAAGAAACAGAGCAAGATCTGGGTCACACTGTGAGATGGCTCTCATTGTTGTATAGAGAATGAGCTGGGATTGGGCAGGAATAGAAGCAGGCAGGCAGTGAGGAGCTATGAAAGTTGTCCAAGTAAGAATTACAGTGACAGCAGTGAAAATGAAAAGAGGTGGATAAATTTGGGAACTTATTTGGAAGCAGAAAATAGGACTTACTGGTGGAAGGGATATGCTGGTTCAGGAAGGGAAGACTAATGAATGATTCCAAGGTTCTACCTCCACCAACTAGGAAGTACATGGTGCCATTTACTGAGACACTGAGGAGTGGAGGAAAAACAGAATTGAGTTTTGGGAATTAATTTGAGATGTATATTAGCATCCAAGTAAAAATGTCAAGTAAGCATTTGAATATATGAATTGGGAACTGAGAAGATACACATTTGCATATCATTTGCATAAGTGATGACAGTTGAATGGTAGAGCCAGTGGAATCACTTAGAGACTATTGGTTGAGAAGAGCTCAAACATTCACTAGTCAGTAGAAAAGGGGAAATGAGGAGAGGAAAGCAGGCAGAGTGATCACGGGAAAGAAGCACACAGGTCAGGGTGCTGCCACAGAAGACGGGACAAGTATATCCTGAAGGAGGAAGTAGGTGATTCGGGGATGCTGCTCAAAGGCCAAGTTTCGGCAGGTGGAGTAGGCGCGCAAGTGAGACATCACGGAGGGAATCTTAAGAAGAGACTTTTGAGACCCCCGTGATGCAGAATGACTCAGGGTATGTTAAAATAAGAATGACCCCCATAGCCTCATATATTTGAGGGCTTAGTCATCAGGGAGTGGAACTCTTTGAAAGAATTAGAAGGGTTAGGAGGTGCGACCTTGTTTGAAAGAAGCGTGTCACTGTGGGTAGGCTTTGCGGTTTCAAAGGCCCATGCCAGGCCCGGTCTTTCTGCCGCTCTGTCTACAGATCAGGATGTAGTCTCAGCTGCTGCTCCAATATCATGAGTGCCTCTGTGCTCCTGCCATTCCCCACCATGATGATAACGAATGATGGACTAACTCCCTGAAACTGTAAGCAAGCACCCAATTAAATGCTTTCTTTAATAAGAGTTTTTCTTGGGGATGGTGTCTCTCTACATCAACAGAACAGTGACACTACAGGGTGACACTACCACTCCGACACAGCACAGGGAGATTTGGTTTCTTCCCGAAGGTGAGTCTCCTCAGGAGAAGCTGACGCGATGCATGAGGAAAGAAAGCAGGAGTCTATTGTGCTTGTCTGTCCACACACTCGAGAGCCATGCAATTCTAGCCACCAAGTAAACTCCCCAGACTTTCTCCTCATCCTCAGTAAGACGAGATCCTCCCAGGTTCTGTTTACTTATTTGCTCATTCTGCAAATAAACATCAAATTGCTGTGCTATTCCAGGTCCCGAGTCAGAAAAAAGACCATGACCCTGCCTCTGTATCCCTGCCTCCAACTTACTGAACCTTTTATGTGTATTTATGAGGATGCTCTCGCTGAGATGGGGCTATGTGGCTCCTGATACTGTGTCCTTCCCAGTGCAGTGCTGGGCACAAGTTGCATTTTATACTGGGGCCATGAACACAAAGGTGGGCCATTGAAATCTGTATTGATTATTTTCTGGTCTACATACAGATTCCTATTCTGCTACTCAGTACTTGGGCAAGCTAAATTAATTTTTCCGTGTCTCATTCTCCTTAACTGTAAAGTGACTGTGATGACAATGTCCACATCAGGAGGTACATAAGATGCGTGCTTGGCATGTACAGGGCTGTTATTCTTAATCATGCATGTTGATGATAAAATATTAGTATTTATGAGGGAGTAATTAAATTCATTTATGACAGCCCTGCTACAGACTGCCAACATTTTGATGAATGTTCTCCTTCTCTCCACATGACACAAGCTTAGGTCATCTGGGAACGAGGAACATCAGCTGAGAATATGTACCCATCAGCAGCTTGGTCCATAGGCAAGCCTGTGTAGCTTTTTTTTTTTTTGGCAAATGGGTGATGTAGGAGGGCCCAGTTCACTATGGGTGTACCACCTCTAAGTAGGTAGTCCTGGGTGCATAAGAAAGCATACTGAGTAAGCCATGGAAGTAAACCGGTAGGTGGTATTCCTCTATGGTCTCTGCTTCAGCGACTGCCTCCAGGTTCCAGTCTGGGTGCCTGCCCTGACTTCTCTTTGGAATGAACCATAACCTATAAAATGAAATAAAATTTTCCTGGGTTGCTGTTGGTTATTGTCCTTATCACAGCGATAGAAACCAAACTAAGATACACACACACACACACACACATACACACACACACACACACACACACAACACACACACACACACACATGCCCCTGCCCCCTTCCCTGCACCTAAATAAAAAATATCAGGGCAGAAGAGCACATTTGTACTCCTCTGGCTGGAAGGTGGGCACCTGTAGATCTGTGGAGCCGGCTGGCAAGCCAGTCTAGCCAAGTTGGTGGCTTCAGGTTCAGCAAGAGACCCTGTATCACAACATAAGTTTGGAAGTGATTGCAGGACACACTGAATGTTGACTTCTGGCCTAAGGTATCTTCTGGAAGATACCCAATGCATACATACCCATGTGGACAGGTACTCACATGTATTGACACATACTTGCATATATACAAACCTGTAGACACACACACACACAGAGATGCAGGTGGTCCAGACTTTCCTATAGTCATGGGTTCCTTACCTTTTCCTGAAGTTCAGAGGTTTATTCAGGTTTTTCCACTGTAATCTGCAGACTGTGTTTTCTATGTTCTGTTTGTCACCCTCTGAATCTGCTCAGCATGCTCGGGGGTCCATAACCAGTGTGCTTAAAGCCTTTCATTCATCCACTTGGCTTACACATTTTATCACCTTTGTGTCCCATCAACCCTAGGATTTGCCTCCCACAGATTGCACTAAGGTATTTATTATTAAAAGTCATTTCTAGGGAAAGACGTTTGAACTCGTTCTATTTATTGCTTTCTTTAGTCAAGCTTTCCAACCTGTCCTTCTCTTGCTGCCTGTGTTTACTGTGATCTCTTTTTCAATTCTCATATGTCTAGCATACATATCAACATGTAAGATGATCCTGTTTTTTATTGTCTTTCTACCAACATGTACAGATCTAAACTCAGATCTTCATATTTGCAAAGCAAAAGCTCTACTGACTGAGCCATCTCAATAACCCTCTTTTCGGTGAATTATTTTTAAAAATTAAAAAAAAACCTGCAACAAAAGCTTATGATTAATTTCTGTTAATTTCTTCCTTCATAACAGAGGACCTATTGACATTGAATATGACTCTCAAATGACTTAGAAAAGTCAAGGGCAACATTTTCTAAACCATTGCTAACCCATCACCACAATCCTATCAATGTAGGCATTTCTTTTTCTTTTTTTTTTTTTAGAGGATAACATCTTTTTTTAATAATCTTTATTTTTTTAATATTAGTTACAGTTTGTTAACTTTGTATCCCTGCTGTATCCCACTCCCTCTCTCTCTCCCAATCCTTCCCTTCCACTTTCATCTCCTCTCTGGCCCTTTCCAAGTCCACTGATAGGGGAGAACATCCTCCCCTTCCATCTTAAATCCAAAACATGAGTAAGAAGGAAAAGCCTCTCTCTTAGGTCAACAAACACAGAAATGGCTACCATGGCCTACTTCCTCCATCCCAGGCACTCTCCCCTTAGGGATAGATGTGATGGATAACAAATGAGGTGTTAATGGTTCCCACTAGACCAGAGTTCATATGCACAGAGGACTCAGCCAAGGCTCTTGTCCAGGAAGAACTGTAGGGAGCAGCCTGGGCCTTGAAGCATCATCTAGACAGAGTTGTGGAATGGCAATCATTGTAACCATGGGCCCTGGCCAGCCTCTAGCATCTTCTAGGGATGGCTTCAGACTCCATTCCTGAGAATTAGGCTCCTCCCATGGCTTCTTCAACTCTGCTTTAATTGTTTTATCTAAGATATCTGTAATTAACAAATCATTTGCATGGTCAAGTTGTACAGAGAAGTATAAGGCTTTCTCTTATCTCCTCATATAGCAAACCAATTCTCAAGTGCTAAAGCATAGCACTCTCAAAAAAACATCCACTGTACATTTTCCTTGTGTAAAATAATCATATTAGATAGGGCATTCCTTACCAAAAAAAAAAAAAATGTGTTTTGTTATTTTGTTGGTGTTGTTTACAAAAGTATTTTTCTTTTATCACTCTCATTCAGGTATCATAAAAAGAGGCTCATGTATAGTCTGGCTATAGTTCTGTCTTGGCGACAGCCTTAGTTTCCAGGGACACAATGTAGGCCACTGAGTGGAAACTTAACGGCATCGAGTATCTTCAGTTAAAAGTCAAGACTTAACTCAGCGGCTAGCTCTTTGACCACCTCCCCCTGATGGGGGAGCAGCCTTGCCAGGCCACAGAGGAGGACAATGCAGCCAGTCCTACTGAGACTGGATGAGTTAGGGTCAGATGGAAGGGGAGGAGGGCCTCCTCTATCTGTGGACTTGGAGAAGGGCATGGGAGGAAATAATAGAGGGTAGGATTGGGAGGGGAAGAGGGAGGGGGTTACAGCTGGGATACAAAGTGAATATAATATGAAAAATAAAATTTTAATTAAAAAACCAAAGTAACAAAATTTAGAGCAAAATGAAAATAGAATTAAATAAAGAGTGACTTTGACCTTGAAAAAAAAAAGATATTGATGATGATACTGATGGTGACGGTGGTGATTATGATGATGGTGATAGTAATGATAGCAGTGATGACATTGATATTGTTGTTGTTGTTAATGATGATGACAACCATTTTGGCAAAAAAAAAAAAAAAAAGTGTGGAGGGGAGATGTACAGCGGTCACAGAAATGTCCATAAAATCATCCAGCTGCAACAGAAGACGCTTTCCAGATTCTCAGAGCCACAATATCAGGCCTGTTGGAGCAATCAGCAACCACACTGATATAAATGACATCCAACGGCATAAAATAAATATTTCCTTGTATACTGAAGCAACATATACTAAGCAGAAGATCTGTGTATTGTACTCGTGGGCTGTGCACATACTGGGTCCTGGTTGGACTAATGATTTGAACCCAGCTCTTGTGCTAGACAGGGCTCCGACCTAATTTTCTTGCAACTGTTACAGGTAGATCTGACTAATCACCCTGTACTTATTGCTTATGCCTGATGATTTATCTTCAGTCACAAAAAGCTGAGAATAAAATTGTTTCTCTGTGGTTTAAAAAAAAAAAAAGTCAAGACTTGTCTTCAGTTCTTGTGCTTCCCGCTCAGATCTCAGCACTTTCTGACTTTATTACAAAAAGAAAATATGCACTTCTGTGCAGGAAGGAAGTACATACAGAGTCCATGCTCCCCCAGTCAACACTTGTCAAATGATGCCTGCTGGCCATGTGCTAAGTAGTAAGGACTCAAACTCAAGTCGTACTTCCTTCCAGGGAGAAACCTAAACTTAGACTTGGACAGAATAATCTTAGAATTTTGGCTCAGAATATCACTGTATACTTTACCTCCCTAAATCTGCATTCTCTTACTTCTGAAATGTGGACAGCAAGAGCACCCTTCTAATGGGGTGCATGTACATATTTAATGAGTTGAGACAGTAAGTTACAACACTGATTGGCTCTCACTAAGCTCTCGGCACCTGCTCACTCTTCTCTTCATGCTCATCTTTATTCGTAAAGTGAGAATGAAGGGGGTGGAAGCATTTGCTGGTAAAAAGCCAGAGCTAGAATGTAAACTAAAAACACAAAATTGTGCTGTGGTCTGCTTTTTCCTGAGAGGCATCAACATCTTGGAAGATATAAATATATATACACATATATACATATATATATACATATATATAAATATATTATATATATATACATATATATATATAATATATTTCACCATCCATTTCACCATCCACAGTGATTATTTCTTCTTAAGCCTTGCTACATTATGGTGGCAGGATGGGTGATATGGAAGACAAGCCCTCACATTTCTTGGTTCTCATCTACTTGGAGAAAGAGATGAACCCATTTAAAAGAATAAACTTTCTCAGAACACCTTCTGCAATTTTTTTTTAATCAAATCAGGGTCAACAGTCACTAAACTAGTTAGTCATCTGTAAAAGTTATGGAAAGACATTTGGAGCTGTGGGCCACTGAAAGTTTTCAGCTGTCCCCCTTCCCTGTGCCTTCCTTTCTGTTCATTAGAACCTTCAAGATTAAAGAGAATCAAATCTATTGGACACCCTACGGACCCAACAGATTCGTGATTATTAGAGAAAGATGGTAGACGAGGATGTTCAACATTCTCTTACCAGAGCTCAGGTAAGGAAAGCGGCCTCACGAAAAGGACGCAAGGAGGACGTGGGCCCCAGCCTCCTTTGAAAGCCAAAGCCAGGCCAGTCACTGCCCACCTTTAACCATCTGGATATCCAGAGACACAGTTTTCTGCCTACTAGACATCTGTCTGACTCCAACAGAAGAAACCATTGAAGAATGCACCCTTACCTGCAGAGCTTAGCTAGGTGTTTTTAGAAAAGAGCTATGGGTTGACACTGTAGAACAGGTGAGAATCAAAGTTTCCTCCTAAGTAATACCTTCTCCTCGTCCCTTCCTGGTAAGCTCTATCTGTGCTTTGCTATGGGGACCCAGAGATTTTTCCACAGGCTCTAGGGAAGAAAACTCTCCAGAGTTATAAACCTTCAGTTAAGGAAAGAAGCTTCCCTCCACCATGAGTTTATTACAAAGGAGGAAATAATATAGACGGAGGGGGGGAACCTAGCAAACACCAATTGTGATGGTGAGTGTTAACTGTTGACTAGACAGGGTATGAAGTCATCCAGGACACAAGCCTCAAGACACACCTGTGAGAGATTATTCAGCCTCTGGGCATGCCTACAACACCCACACACAATCAGAGATCCAAGGAAACTAGTGAAATCTGAGCAAGGTCATGTGTGGCTGTATCTTTGTCACCAGTTTTCCAGTTATGGCATGTTTAGTTTTAAAAGTTGCTGCCACTGGGTGTAGTTAGAGGAAGTATATGGGATGTTTCTTTACTACTTTTTACAACTACAAGTAAATCTAGTAAATAAAGTATAATGAGGGGGCTGAGGAGATGACTCAGCTGATGAAGTCCCTATTATATGAGCATGAGGGCCTACCTGAGCCCCGAGCTCCAGTACCCATGTGAAAAGCCTGGTTCAACAACACACATCTGTACCCCAGGACTTGGGAGCAGAGACAAGATTCCTGGAGTTCACTGGCCAGCTAGCTGAGGCAACTAATGAACATCAGCTTTAGCTGGACCTTCTGTCTCAAAACAAACAAAAACAAACAAACAAATAAAATGGACAACTTTTTGAGGAAGGCAGTTGATCTCAACATCTCAACACCTAGCCTCCATGTGCAGGCATTCATGTTATGTGACATTATTTCTAGGAAGACATGAACAAACTACCCACTCTGGATAGAGAACTGAAGACCAACTTGGTGAACCAGAGTTTTACTGGGGTTATTTACGGAAATATAGGCGAGGAGAGACTTGCAGGAGTAGAAATGGCTCGGGGACAGCTGCATCACCAAAGCCCACCCCAGCATGGATGACAGCTCACAAAGCTGGGGACCTGGAGCTCTCTGCACAGCCTGCAGGCACCTTAACAGGTTGGAGAATGTCCTACTGGGTGGCTCAGTTGTTCCGAGCCTCTTCCGGGCAGCTCGGCTGGTCTTTGCTTTCTCCACGGGACTGGTCTTGTCTGAGAGTCTTTTCTCAGCAGTCTTTGCTATTTATATACTCTTGAGAAAGAAGGGACTTAATGAATCTCGTTAGTTTCAGGGACTTCCTGAAGCTGTTTTGAGTTGGGTCCCTCTCCTCCCCCCTCCCGTTTTAATGAGCTTCCCTGCAATATTCCACCTTAGAACATTCTGTTGTTTTACCTCCCTGTAAACATTTGCTTTAAGAACACTTCCTCCTCGAAGACGGGGTGTTTTACTCTCAAAGGAGGCTGCCATACAGGAACACACCCGCATGTATACCACATGCACACACCAAAATAAAAATATAGGTTAAGGTTGTAAGAGTCAGTTAGGAACGATTCCGTACTGAGAGAGACTAAGGTGCTATAAGAACTTAGTGTAACTTGGGACCCTCAGCTTCGTGGGGTGGAGTCTGTAGTTTGCTTCACAGTATTGCACCAATGTTCATTTCTTGGTTTTGATTAAACGTATTGTTATTGCTGTGGTTTTGAGTAGAAAGGTGCCCCAAGGCCCATATGTGTGAACACCTGGTCCCCAGCTGGTCATGCCTTTGGAAGGTTGTAGAAGGCTGTGAATCACTGGGTGTGAGCCTTGGATTTACAGGCTGGTTCCGCTTCCTGTCTGTTCTCTGCTTTCGAAGGAGGGATGTCATGTGACCATATATTTCACAATTTTGCTGCCATGCCTTTCCTAACGCAACGGATTAAATCCCTTTTTAAATGGCGAGCCCAAATAACTCCTTACCTTCCTCAACTCACTTCTTCTTGGGCATTTTGTCACAGCTCTGAGAAAAGTAACTGACACGATCACGTTTCACAGTAACGTTGTAGGAAAGTAGGTGAAGGAAAGACAGGACTCTCAATATTCTGAAATACTAGCTCTCAAAACTATGTTTAAAGCAATTTAAAACAAAAATCTCTAAAAGAATTTTCTGTAAAATAAAGTTTTCTTTATGATAGTTGCTTTAACTACTTTAAAATATCTTTTAAACCTCAACTGGGAAGGTAGAAAATCAGCCAGGAAAATTAAAAAGCAGAGAAAAACAAAGTCCACACACAGTTTCTTACTACTCTCTGTCTTTTTCTATCTGTTTGTTCAGGTTCAGAACCATGCACACAGCTGGAAGACAAACCCTTTGAGTTTAAAAGTCCCAGGAGCTTCTCTGGTCCACTGTCTGAATTCCCCCAATCTGGTGCTTAGGGTTTCTTTTTGCAGCGACACCCTTTCCCCATCACTGTGGTGTGAGCAAGCTGCCTCCTGTCCCAGCCTGCCCTTAAGAGAGCTAACGCCTGGGTGTGGTAGAGCAAATCTGCAGTCCCAGCACTTGAAAGGCTGAGGCAGGAGGATCATGATCTTATAACCAACTTGGGCTCTACAGTGATTCAGAAGCTGGTCTGGGTTACTTTTGTAACCCAGTAAAACTTTAAGTTTGAATTCTCTTTTCTTTTGAAAGAAAGAGGAAGAAATCCAAGTTGTCATGAGGCCTCTGTAGCCAGTCTCGGAGGATATATTTCGGCTCTACCTTTTAGCCTAGATGGATGAGCAGGCATAACTCAAAATATCTCCAGAAAGATATCAGTTGAGATCTTGCTAATATGACTCTTCTTGCATCATGCATGTGAAATTCTTCATGCTCATGGCATAGATGTCACTCTCTGGTCCTGGAAGCTCAGAAGTGGTGATGGACTGCCACCTGGCAGGGTCTACTTTGCAGGCACATTCTTGGGCTGTTTCTGCCATGTTTATAGGCCATGTTCTAAGCCAGATTTTGCTATGTAGACTTTCCTGCCTTTCCTTTAAATAAGTATTTTTCCAAGCATGGAATTCAGAGGAGAGGTCACTTTTCTGCCTGGGAATCTATCTGCTTTCTTTTTATGGTCATTTCTATATTGAGAAGGTTCCAGGTCCAGCGGGCCATGAAGTATCCTGGTAAAGCTTCCCTGAGCAAGTGTCCCCACATTCAGTTGCTGGTTGTTACCTCAACTGTCCTTCGGGGACCGCGATCTTTAGCTCTCTTCAAACCCTGATAATTCTTCAACCTCCGATAATTCTGCTGGAGTGAAAAAAAAATATGTAATCATGAACTATTTGTTTCTTCTTTGAGTTCTTATCTATGCAACTCTGGTCCAAGGCTGGACTGATCTGGTTTTCATCCATCTAACTGGAGAGGTTACAGCAGGATGGACAGAAGTTTGGACATAACGGTCTGGGAAAACGTCTCCCGTAAACCTGACTTGATACATCTGTCCTGCTGGCAGCCGGCGGCCACCAGGGTTCCAGCTGGCTTTTTGCCTCTTCTAAGAGTCTCCATCAGACAAAGAGCTCCCCAAATCCCTTCACTCAGACTGACAAAGGCATCGTGCCCAAGAAAGCCACAGGGAAGTTGGCAGACGGTAGCTCCAAGTGTGATATTCCAGGTACATAAGGAAGACCAGACGACTGACGATGAAAACAAGACTGGAGAGACCAGATTACCCCAGCCCTCACTCTTCAGAAAGGCATTCTCCTACAACCACATGCCACAAAGCTCTTGCTTTCATCTTGGTCTGGTTCTGGAAGCTGAACTGATAACAACATAAATCTAAGTTGCCGATGTCCAGATTCCAGAGTAAATACGTTCATTTTTTACATGGAAGATCCAGCCTAGAACATCCTGTTCCTCACTGTCAAGCCAGAGCACACTAGTACCGCAGTCTTTAAAGGAACCCCACCAGTGTTCGGTAGTGTGAGCCCCTAGCCCTGTTCTCAGCCTCTGCTCTTGTTGTTCTGGCTGCTGGGCATATGGAAACAGTTCAAGCCACCACTGGGTTAGATTTCAGGCTTCTTCGAGGGTCTTTATCACGTGGCTCTTTTTGTATTGAGATGGATTCCAGGGCTCACAGGTGCAGCGCGCTCTCTTGGTGGCACTCACTTTTGGCCCACGCTGGAGGTTTCTTAATGACTATTGCATGGCTTTTACTTCACTTCCCTGGCCCTGCAGCTCACAACACATATCACCCACTGGTGGAGAGAGAAAACAGCCCCGCAAAGGGCTGAGAGCCTTAACTTGCCTCTATACTTCATCTGGAAGGTTCTTGGAAGATTCTAGATGGAGCAGTTGCCATAGCACTGGCCTCTACTTGATGAGGGGAACAATCCATGGAACTCGGTGACATTTTCTTTCTATTTATTCTTTATATTTTAATGGAATTCTGTGGTCCAGGCTTGGTTTCAGGCTCCATGCTCTCAGAGTCAGCTAAAGTACAGGGGGGAAAGAAAGTGGTGGGGGAAATTAGATTCTTGATCTGTGTCCAGATGGTCCTAGACAAAAATAGACTCAGAGATTCTCACTGCAGACTTGCCTCTGGTATGAAAGTCCCCACCCCCTTCATTTGAGGTCTTCTTGGTAAGAGAGGGACTGGGAACAGCACTGGGAACATTCATTTCTCCCTTTCCCAGCCATGTATTAAAAGGCCTGTTAAAAGGCAGGTTTCAGGCCAGTGCTTCTGTGGAACATCGAGAGCTACACCACACACAACGGCCTGGGGTGATGTGATTTTAACCAGCTTGGCCTGAAGGCCATCCCAGGCGTGTGTGGCAGCAGGGGAGTATAGCAGCAGCTGGCCGGCCCTGCAGTGAAAGTTCTTTCAGGCCTGCCACCAGCAGAGCGGCCTGTACACACTCCTGCGGGCATCATGTTCAGGAAACTTAAACACAAGGAGACAAGACAGGTCCTAGCCTGCACTCTCCAGGTACAGCCATGCTTCACAGAGGCACTACCTACCCTACTCAGGGAGAGGTGTGCAGGCTTCTTTGTCCCCTGCCAGAAGGTCAGCTTAGGGGTGAAAGGATCAGAGTCATCTTTGAGGGCGGTGCAGGGAGTCCTAAGGGTTTTCACCCATCAAAAACAGAAAAATGGAAAGTTCGTGGCTCACCTCAGATTCCACAAGGCATGAACTTGATTAAAAAAAACAACAACAACAACAAAAACCAACCCGACCTAGAGTCTAGCATCAGCCAAAAAAAGGCCACACATCCTTTTGGACAACCACCCCAAAGATTATCACAGAATTCCTGCCATTTCTTTACACTTATTCATTGGAGGCCACATCCACGCTAGATGCCACACAGGTAGGTGTGAGTCCTAAGTCCAGGACACTTTCCTCTGACAGGCAACATAAATGACTGGTCTTTGGATGCCAGTAAAATTAATAGTGGTCAGGTGGAAAGTGCTTTAAAAAGAAAAATAAATCCCACAAGTCTTGCACAATTTGACTTCCTTCCTAATGCGAAAACAGCCTCAGAAGACGCCTTAGTCGCAGTTCTGTTGCTGTGAAGAGACACCATATCCATGGCAACTCTTAGACCAGAAAGCTTTTAACAGGGGCTTGCTTACGGTTGCAGAGGCTCAGTCTGTTTTCATCATGGCAGGGAGCATGGCAGCACATAGGTAGGTGTGGTGCTGAAGAAGTAGCTGAGAGTTCTACATCTGGATCCAAAGGCAGCAGCAAAGAGAGACACTGGGCCTGGCTTGGGCTGTTGAAACATCAAAGCCCACCCTGCAGTGACACACTTGCTCCAGCAAGGCCACACCCACTGCCACAGGGCCACGCCTCCTAATTCTTCTCAAGTAGTGCCCCTCCTCATGACTATGAATTCAAATATATGTGCCAACGGGGGCCATTCTCATTTAAACCACCACAGATGATAAATGGAGCAGCAAAGTAGAACTGGATTCTTGGGCCGAGGCTGGGAGGACAGCTGAAGAGACCTAAGAGACAAGACCCAGAAAAGTGTCAGAGCACAGAACTAGCAAACATTCTCAAGAAAACAGCCCCATGGAGGCCAGACCCAGGACAACAGGGCTGTTATCAGGTCCAGGATAGATTGTGAAATGAGCCCAGTCCAAACATCTCAGCCTGGAGACTCAGAGTTTTCTGTGGCCGCATTTGAGTTCTGACCCTGGTGACCTCTTTTAGAACTTGAGGATTAATACTGATGCTTTTTTAATATTCTCTAATTTGGTGCTGGCTCAGTTTCAAATCATTGTGGGAGCAAAGGTGTTGGCATGTTTAAACAGAGAGTAATAATTTGTTGTATTTTATACCCAACAAAGCACTTTTATATTTCTTAATTTCGGTCTCAGACTGACCTGTGAGGAAGAGAGGAGATGACAGGATTTTACAGGTCATTAAGATCCACAGGGTGGGACTGATCTGTTAGTCACTGGAATGTAAGCACTACATTGCCACATACAGACAAGATACTTAGGTAAATATCTAATAAGAAAGAGATGGATGAGTTAGTGGGAGGAGGGATGGTACATGGGTGGGTGAATGGATGGATGACCAGAATTTGCCTCAGTTTTTAAAATGGATTCAAAGGCATTCAAAGGCTGGGGAAATGGCTCAATGGGTAAAGGACTCTTGCTGAGCAAGCATGAAGAGCTGAGTTTGGGTTCCTAGCATCTTCACAAAAGCTGGATGCAGTAGAGTCTCTGTAACCCCAGCAGTGTGAGGGGAAGGCAGGTTTGATGGCAGCCACTAGAGGAATCAGTGAGCTCCAGGTTTAAAGAGAGCCCCTGTCTCCAACAGGAGGGAGAGAAGGAGAGTCTGCTGTGAGATTGTGTCTCCTAATGACATCAGAAGCATGGAAAGTCTCACCAATACCACCGCCCAAATGTGAGCTGAACAATGATAACCCTGACAAACATGCCAGACTGGATGGGAAAGTTTCACAAGGCCTCAACTCTGCACCACGGGCATCTAAGTAAATCTGTGAGTGTGTGTGTGTATGCGTGTGTGTGTGTGTGTGTGTGTGTGAGTGATCCTTTCAGGGAAGAGCACACCAGTTGGTTGTCCAGTGTGAAATGACCAGCCTTGAAAATACACATACTTACAAGTAACATTGTATGGACGCAACAAATTATATTTATGTAATATATGCTGTATTTAGGAACATATGTATAGACACACATATACATACATACATATATACATACATGTAATAACAATGAAAAAACAGCCATGGATTTGAAGGAGTGGGGAGGGCATATGGGATGGATTAGAGGGAGGAAAGGGAAAGGAGAAACTTTATAATTAAATTACAATCTCAAAAATAAACAAATAAAAAAGAATGAAATGAAATGAAAAGTAAGGGAGAAAGTGTTAGTAAAAGGACATCTAATGTTTGTCTCTGACCCCCGCATTCACGTACACAGATGAACACACCACCCACACACGTGTACATACAATTAATGCATTTACACAAAAGGAGATTAAAAAAGAAAAAATAAAAATAAACCCCTTAAAAAACATACATTTCTCAATTCTATCTACTAATGAGTGATTTTTGCCCAAGTTGCCGAACTTTATTCTTAACATCTACAGAACAAGGATAATGACATTGCTTCTATTCCCATGTTGGAAAAAACAAACAAACAAACAAAAACCCAGATTTGATCAACATCACAGACGAGAGGAAAGAAGCCATGGTTTGAATTGGCACTCCTGATTTCTAGGTCATTGATTGTTCTAACATGGTGGGAGAAGGAAAAAGCAGACTATTTCCAAGCATCCCTGTTGGGCACTGCTTAAAAGGGTTAAACAAGTTAGGACATTTGCTCCGTAAGTAGTGTTATTAGCCTCACACGACAGATGCGGAAATGAAAACTCCGAGAATCACAGTGGTTTGCCTAAGCTGCCTCAGGTGAGTTGGAATTGGAGCTTAGGTTTGACTTCATCATGTGTTATGTCTTCGATTTAGCTCACACCAAGTCCAAGGTTAGAAGCCTCCCATATCCTCCATCTGCCCTGGAAAGAAGACTGGCAGAGCCTGCCGAAGGATCTGGTCCTGCCTGCACTGAGGAGGTTGGCGCAGTTTGATCTATTGACTGATACACACAAACCACCTTGCAAAGTTGTACTATCTGGATGAAAGCATGGCTTCCTAGAATCACATTCTAGGTCATCTAACTGCTCTCAAGGTTTCTGATAGTTTCTTCTCCTCTCCTCTCCTCTCCTCTCCTCTCCTCTCCTCTCCTCTCCTCACCTCTCTTCTCCTTCTCTTCTTTCTTTCATTCTTTTTAAAAATTATTCCAGACATTCTGAAAACCAGCAAATCATGGTAACCTTTGTGAGGCAAACCCTACAGGACCACTTATAGCCCTTAAAGTAAACCTGAAGTATATGAAGACCTGTTATGAAAGGCACAGTGTAGGATGATCCGGGGAAAATGAAAACAGCTTAGTCTAAGTCATCTCCTAGCTTTCTCTTAGAGTAATTGGTGGAGTTACCTTCTAGCAAAGAAGCAAGTGTACAAAGCAACTTAAGAGTCTGATTCAGAGTGTTCTGACGTGGGGCACACCTGTGCTCAGCAGGGAGAGAAGAAAAGGGGGTGGAGGGGAAAGAAACAGCTTTAATGCCAGAACAAATGGAAACTCTTCGTGGGTGGGGTCCAAACATGCTGGTCTCCAAGACAGAGATCTCTGTTACTTAAGACTCAGCTACAAGCGAACAAAGGACCCAGCCTAAATTAGTCTAAAGCAAAATATTAATTCATGCCTCCTGCAACTCACAGGCCTAAAGAGTTGTTATGACTTGAATGTTTGCATCCTCTTCAAATTGCCATTGAAAATCTACCCCACAATATGTGATGGCATTTGGATGTGGGGCCTTGGGGAGATATTTGGGGTGAAGGCATGAGGGTGAGGGTCCAGGGCTGGATTAGGGTTCTCTGCCCTGATAGGAAGCAGCCAGTGGCTCCTGTCTGTCTTCATTTCCTTCATTTCCTGTCCCCTCTACATCTCCTTTTTTTTTTTTTTTTTGCCTTTCTGCCTTTCCCATCTGAGGACATGATGAGAAGCCAGCTGTCTGTCAAGCAAGAAGGTGGTCTTCAATGGCTCCCATCCTCACTGGTACACTAATCATGGACTTTCCAGACTTCGGAATCAAGAGAAATACGTCTGTGCATTAAGTACCAGGTTTATGTGATGTTTTGTTATAGATACCAAAGCAGATCAAACTTCACCTTAGTTTAGGCATGACTGGTTCAATGCTCACCTTCCTCTCCCAGGGCTCTATTGTTAGAAAATGTTGTGTCCTATCAAACTACGTAGCTTTGGGTACATTGCCTTGAGTTTAGGCTGGAAGGACAGCCTACGCAGAGGCATTTCCTCCTGTTTCAGAATTCCAAGAGATGTTTCATTGGCCTTGTAGGGTCATTGCTATTCATGAACTAATCAGTGACCAGGGATGTAGCGATTGTCTTCTGCCCATTCTGCATTCTTCACCTGGTGTGACTGACGTGAGGGGATTACATCACAAGGCGACAGCGGTGCTTGAGGCAGAAAAAGCTCATGACTACCAAATAGTTTTACAGAGCTTGAACCAGGGTCAGGCTACATCTCAAACACAGTCCTCAGAGCCAAAAAAAAAAAAAGTAATACAGGATAAACAGGAATGCTGGCAAGTAGCAGGCTAATGTGTCTTAATTGCTGGTACTCTGGGGTTATGATCAAGGCTTCAAACAATTGACGCCAAATCATAAGTTAAAAGGAAGAGTTTAAGATGAAAAGCCCTTTCTTACGTCTCTTAGTTCCAAGTTCAATGCCTGGGGATCTGCAAAAGATTGCTTTATCCCACAGACCTGTTTCCTAATTAACTATCTTACAGGTGGACTGCTTTAAATTGTGCATTCAAGCTTAAAATTCTGAGTGTGAACTGGATTTAGGAGAATTTTTGTTTTGTTTTGAGGGGTTTTCCCCCCAAATTTATAGCCCTGGAAGGCATTCCCAAATCCATCTGTGGTATGAAAAAAACAAAAAACTCTTTTGTTTTTATAAAGTTGTATCTGTTGCTCTCTTTCTAGTCTCTCTCTGTCACACACACACAATCCACTGCCACCACCACCACCAACAACAAAACAACAAATGGGCCACCTAATAGTGCCTGTGAAGCAAAAGAAGCTTGCACGCTTTCCTTCAGTGATTGTGTGTGTGTGTGTGTGTGTGTGTGTGTGTGTGTGTCATGGTGGGGGGGTCTGAGTGGATCCTTGTGGGAGTAAAGCACCTTAAGTTCACATCTTCAGACTGCTCCTTTGACAACAAATTTCATAAACAAACGGCCCTTCCAGCATCTTGACAGCAGAAAGATGCCAGAAGCCAAGGGGTCCTGAGACAACAAACAGAATTCGTTCTCAATAATGTCTGTTTTCATCAGATCAGATTGTACCTTCTTGACCATATCAACAGTTAGGAAGCCCTGCTAAACAAGGCAGATTGCAGCATGGAAGCTAAAGTATTTTGGCCAAGTGAATCACTTCCTGCGGCTGTCTTGAACTATTGATTGGGAAAGGTTTGAATCTGTTGATTAAAACTGATATTCGGCTCAGAATATCAGGGACTAACTTTCCAGTCTTCTGTCCCTCCTGGCCCCCTTTGTCTAGTTCTATCTGGGGCTTCTGGGCTAGGGGCAGAGCCAAGCAGTCTTACTTTTGCCTCATGACCTGGAAGCCATGACCCAGGATAGAGGTAGAAACCACTCCCCCTTTACCAACATTCAACAGTTGCTGATTTAGAAATAGCCACTGTGTGTCACACCCAAAGGGAAGTAACCTGGTTGTCACCCGGATGGTGTCTAGAACCAACTATAACATTATCTGCCGGGCCACACTTTTGTGAGGGACATTACACGAAGCAGGTAGACCCATCCTGAATGTGGCAGGTGGAAGGAAACTTGCTTTTTGCCTGTTTGTCCTCACTCTCTCTGGCAACTTCATATACCCTGTTACTGTGGCATTCCTTCATCAACATTGTCATCTTCTTCAGGGTTCCAATGTAGAC
This sequence comes from Psammomys obesus, assembly GCF_907164565.1. Lineage (NCBI taxonomy): Eukaryota > Metazoa > Chordata > Mammalia > Rodentia > Muridae > Psammomys > Psammomys obesus. Next base: position 3,347,823 of record NW_026585685.1, read on the forward strand.
TGAAGACCAGCAGGTTCCAATGACTCCTCCAGTCTTTCCATGCTGGATGGAGATTGCTGAGACATACAGCCTTGTGGACTCACAGCTACTGGATTCTTGGCCTCTCCAGTGTTGAGGCAGCTATTGTTAGACCGCCTGGACCACATCCTATAAACCAGTCTAATAAATCCTCTTTTAATATATATTTAAAACTCTGATATCAAATCAGTAGAGACCTGAAGTTGTTCTCACTGGGGATTGAGTAACAAGTGGGGAACCCAGAGTGACCATCAGCCAGGAGTGTGCAAGCAACCTCTTAAGAGCAGAGTCCTCCACTGGACTTGTACAGCCTCTGACTGTGACCCTGACACAACTCCTCAAAGTGGGACAAGGTTGGATTTTCAAGCTGTGTGGCAAAGGGAGAGGTCACCTTGTAAAGGACATGCTAATCCGTGTTTCGCCTCCCTGACCACTCCTTCACGAAATGGAGGGTCTCCTGGAAGGAGCAGGGCATGCTGCTCAGTGTACATCAAGGACCCGTAAGCCTCAAATCCAACATCCTGCCCCTAACTGCCTACCAAATGCCAGAGCTCTTCCCACACAGTCACGTGACACTGGCCCTGAGAAAAGCCAGCATGATACCAGACTCTTTTCCGAAAGACGGTATTAGGACAGTGGACGTTCGCCATGGGCCTCTCATCTCACGTCCTAGGCAGTTTCATGGATGCTACTTTGATGTCCATGGTGTTAACACACACTCACTGTACATGCTACCTGGCCGTGTGCTTGTCGCAGCACCTAGTAACTACTACACTTCTCAAGCTGCATCCCCGTCCCTCTTTGTTCCCACATTCGGCAGCCGAGTGGAGGTAGAAGGTATGGCCTTATGCATATGCTCATATTTTCAGCCACGGGCAAATGGGAAATCCTTCCATTTGCAGGAAGACAGATAGAACTAGAGGACATTGCGCTAAGCAAAAGAAGCCAGACACAAAGAGACAGGTTTCAATCTCGAGCTCTGTACCTTGTGGAAACTGGTTTTCACAGTGCCTTGACTTACTTATATTCCCACCAAGAGTTCACACTAACTCCCTTTTCTCCACATATATATATAATCTTTAACAAGCAATTTCCTTTTTCTATTGTTTTGTTTCTTTCATTATGACCATTGTGATTGGAGTGAGACGGTACCTCATGCCAATTTACAGTTGCATTTTCCTGATGGGCTCATGCTATCAAGCACCTTGCTTTGAGAAGTGGCTATTTGGACTATTTGCCCATTTTTTTTAGTTGGATCGTCTATTTCCATTAAGCTCTTTGAGCTCTTTATGTACTGCTGATAGCCAAGCCTTGCTCTCATCCTGTGGGCCGTGTCTTCACTCTGTCGACTGGCTCCTATGCTGTAGATGTTTGCTGTGATCCTGTTTTTCGGGTTTTGCTTTCCTATGCATTTGGCATTCTATCCACAGTCATTGCTCATAACAATGCCTCAAGGAACCTTCCCCAAGTCTTCCTCTAGTTTCCTTTTAAAGCTTGAGTCTTACATGCTACCATCCGTATAGTATTTTAACGATGAGGAAGCTGGCAGGCAGACATCATCAAATGGCGTTTGAAGATGCCAAGATGCTGGGAGAGGACAGAAAAGCGTGTGGATAATAGGTAGGCTTTACCCACTCCACAACTGTTCTGAGGGCTGAGGGCCACAACAAGTCACAAACAGAACTATCTCTGTGAGAGCATTTTTTAAAAGGAGAAAAAATGGGGGGGCCCAAATAGGCAAGGGGTGGGGTAGGGTGGAGTGGAGGGTTCCCAACTAGTGAGGTCCCAGCTCTGCACCCATATGAGTAAGCAAGACAAGGAGCATTTTCCCACGCCAGGTTCCAAGGAGAAAAGGGAAGCAACCATATGATCCTCCCTTCTTACCTCCTGTCAGTCATGGCTACGAGCCCATCCTAGAGAGCTTTTGCACCCGAGCCTTGAAGGTTGAGTAGCAACAAACAGCAAAGGGAAATCCCAGTGGGCTTTGCACAGAGCCTCGAATTAGCAAACAAAATCAAACCCAGATCTGAGAGTTACAGTACCTGATACTCTCGCTGGCTCTCCTCTCACCGCCGCTCACCTGAGGGACTGCCATTTGCAGTGTATTTAAGAACATGAAACACCACGCAGCCTTACTGCCAGGAATTCCCTGTCATATCCACGCTTTGCGTTGCAATCTTAGGCTGGGTTCCACCATTGGAAGCTCCAGCCGGCTTAGATGAGACCAATCAGGGAGTTGCTGGACTCACTGAGGTTCCTCAGGCAGCTGACCCACCTGTGAAGGTCTCATACACTGCAAAGCACCACGGGATTCCAGGATTATAGACGCTCCTTCTTAACACATTTCATGTCTGTGCTATTAAATGAATTTGTCCAAAATGGTCTCTGGCAGCTCTCTTTGCAGTTCCCCACACTGCGGGAGATCAACATTCTTTTCAACCCACTAGAGAAGAGCTGTGCTATTTGACTTCCTTTTGATGGGCTTCTAAAACCCATCAGTTCAGTCGCTTGACGAAAGCTGCTATGTGCCTGACCCAGGAAGGCTGCTGGGCTCTCGTGCTCCCCACAGGGGACAGATCCCAGACGAATCCCAGTGTTAGTAAGCTTCAGTTTGCAGTAGGATCAGGCGTACCTGATACCACCACAGGAGCAGATTACAGGTCTAAGGCTGAAACCAAGGCTGACCAGCCGGAGAGGTAATTGTCACTCCTGAGCGCTCCAGTTTCACCTGACCTCAGTCGTCCATTTTACACTCAGATTCAACGTGCAGCAGGGTGCTTCCTGATTAAATGAAGTGGTGTCGCCCATCACACACTCTAACATCAGAGGAAGTCCCCTAACCGGTGTTTCAGGGACTCTGTGTAGTCTGGCCTGATGGGAGAGCTGGCTACCCAGCAGTCCTCCCCATACTAAGGCCTGGAGACCTCAGGAGTAGAAGGTACCAGAGGAGAGTGAGTGCCGGCCAGCTTGTCCAACACACCTGTTCATCAGTCACCCACTCATTGACACAGTAAGGACTGCAGTCTGCTGTACAGTAGACACAGCTCTGGGGATTAGCATTGAAAAGATCAAAAACTGTTGCCCTGTGGAACTCAGTGTGGCCGTTCATGACAAAGCAGAACAGCAAACATTGTTGTCATGAGGAGCTTCCTGTTCTACAGGCTTCACATATCTCCTCTTCACCATCATGCTTGGGTGGTAGGTGCCCTTCTTAATCCCACCTCACAGGCAAGAAAACTGAGGTATAGAGAAAGTCGGTGGCTCCCCCAAAGCTTGCTGGCTAGAAGGCGGAGTTGTAGATTTGAACCCAAGCAGGTGGAGAAGCCTAGGCTTCCAAATTACACTCTGCCAGAGGGTGACACAGAGGTCAGAGGGAAACAAAGGGAGGAAGCAGGTGACGGGATATGTATGTGTGGAGGTCATCTCCAATGACGGTGGTAAAGAAAGTGCGCACAGAGGAACATCAAGCAAGGATTCCAGGAAGGAAAGGATGGAGCGATGCAAACGTTTGGAGGATGCTCACATCCCCATGACTTGGACAGCAAGTGCAAATATCCTGAGGAGTATTTAGGAAGCTGAAGGTCATAGGGAGGGGACGTCAGGTGCAATGAGCTCTGAGAGGTACTGGGGCTGAAAGGCCTTGTTCCGGGTCCAAGAGCATCCTTGGCACGTGGAGTATCTTTGAAAGTTGTGGATCACCGTCATGACTTTTGTGAAGTATTTCCAGTCCCCATGCCACACGACAGGGTTGTCCCTCCTGGCCCCCACTGAAAGACACGTGACTTGACACGTGACTTGTCCTCCTAACAGAAGCACAGGGAGTTGGTTTCTTTCAGGCCCCAGTTTTAGAACCACTTTGTGTGGACTGTCCTGTCGTCATCCGTGCTTGGGTGACTGATGGCAGCGAGCCCCACTGGATGATGCAGTTTGCTCGAAGAGTAAGTTTTGTTGGGGTAAGCTGCTGGAACTGGTGTTGCTTGCTACCTCGACGTGGTCTAACCTAAACTGACTGACATGGAGTCTAAGAAAGGGGAAAGGTTGGGGAAAGGGGGAGCTTTAGGTGCATTGTTCTTGAAGCACCTGGTGTTAAGAACTGGCTGAGAAGAGTCAAACTTGGACAAGCTGGATAGCACGGCCATGACCTAGGAAGGGGTGAAGGTCTGTGCAGTGGGAGCAGCAGGAGGAGAAAGCATGGGGGGGGGGAGAACACTACCTTTACTATATGTAGATCAGTCTCAAGCAGAACTTGGGCAGCCTTTGATTTCACTGGTTCTGATCCAAGGACCAAACTAAAGAAGAAAAAATATTATAAAAGAACAGGAAACAAACAAACCAAAACAACAAACAAAAAAACCAACCCTGCCTAGAGGCACAGTCCCTTCTTCCCTCTGTCCTGTGTGGTGCTTTTCTGCCTGACAGCTTTTTGCTATTCTTCTCGCAAAGCATTCTTTGCACTGCTCCCCATGGGTCGGGCACAGCTAAAAACAGACAGTGGCAGCCCGCCTCTCTGTCTCCTAGCCTACTGTCTCCTAGCACACGAAGTAGAATCATTTGGATTATGCATTGCTGTGTCATGCTTCCAATCTGAAAAGGGCCTGACTGTGATTTTTATTGGATTTTTATTATTCGTTGTACCTTTTAAAACATCAATTTGAAGTCATTAAATTGGAAGCTTTCTCTGATGTTTTACAAACCTTGGGCAATGCCCAGTCCAGTCACTTTTGTTTGTCATAGACCTGTTCTGGAGTCCTGAGGAGCCAAACTACCATTTTAGGTAGATTGGCAATGTCCCAGGGTGGCAGACTGGTAAACAGGAGGCCCAGATCAGAATCTCCTCTTCTGAGACGCCAGTAAAAGAAATCACTTGAAGAGAAAAACACTGTCTTGGAGATTCACAGCCCTGGAGGCCAAGTAGCCACCGTCATAGGCATCAGCAACTGAAGGGACAGCTTGCAAACTGCAACTGGGCCCCAGTGTTTGAAAAAAAAATGTGTAGGATAAACTAAAAGTGTCTTAACTTTCCCCTCTGAAGTTTAAGCAAATATATGCATTACATAAAAGTGCCGAAAGTGCATGGAAGTCTATAAAAATGTTAACTATGGCAGGGTGTTTTCAGTGAGTTCGCTTTCATTGGAAAGGAGATGTCCCCATAAAAAGGCATGCTCTGTGTTCCATTCCTCTGCAAATACTGAACTTGATGTGCTGGCTAAGCCTCCCTTTCTTCCAATGCAAACCAATTTTGTCTTTCCCCAAACATGTGCAAGGAGTGTGGAAAGATCACTAAAGCCATGCTTGGAACCATGCGACAGTGGGCTGTTCCTGGACACACAGCCTGTTTCATATATTAACTGTATGCTAAACTCCATTAATGGCAAAGCCATATGTGCCTTCTTCAGTTTTTCACACACCCCCCGTTTATACCTTTATTCTAGCCTAACTGATCCCAGCTGTTATTAAAGAACACAGCTTAAGCCCCCATTACAACAAAGACTTCTCTACAATGAATGATCTGAACAATGGCCCATTTCTTTGAATAATTTTACTCAGTTCAATTTTAATGACTATTTCTGAAGACAATTCTTCCAACTCCTGTGTTCGTTTCTGCTGATGCAGACATGAAAAGAGCTGAGTCCTCACTCTCAGAGGGCTCAGTATTTGAAATGACAAAGTTCCAGCACAACAAAGAACTGTGGTTATCCCTTGAACTTTGTTCAGATGGGACCTAATGTAGGGTAGCAACTAGGAATGGTGGTTTTATTCGTAGGAATTTCAGAACATTATTATTCTCTTCTTTTATTTCTGCCGCTCTTTGTCAGAGCCCATGGCCCCTAAGTTCCAGCAGTGGGGTAGAAGTCCTTCCCTCCAGTCAGTCTTCTGCATTCTAGGAGGCTAAGTTTCAAGGGCAGAGGAGGTTTTCTGGTCACTCCAAGGTGCCAGGCAGGTCCCACCGTGCGACACTGGCCCCAACATCATGCAGCTAAATCAGGATTGATCTACACCAAAGGGCACACAACACGTGGATTTTTAATCCGGGTCTCTGCCCCCTTTGGGTCACAGAATAACTGCTTCACCTCTGTCTGATGAAAGCATATCACACATGGGAGCTTTCCTTCTTTGGGCCTCTTGGGCAAGCATATTTTCCCTCACCACAACACATTTTCCTTTTTTCCTATTTAAAAAAAAAAAATGAACTTGTTGCTCCAACCGCTTGGTGTCTGGCTCTGGGTCTGGGCCTTGAGGGTAAATGGTGATTCCTAATGTGTTTCTGGATTCTGTGGTTTCCAAACCAAGGTGGAGCCTCGGCAAAATGTGGCTCAGTTGGCTTATTGCTGCCACGGGGCTGCTCTCTAGGCACCTCTGGCTTGTCTGGGCAGAAGGCAATGCACTAAATTGAAAATGAATGAGGACTTCCCTACTGAACACTTATTTTGTGTCAGGAATCTCCCCTAAGCGGCGACGCACATGGACTCAGTTAAGCCTTTCAGCATCCTATGCGCACTCACAGTGGGCATCTTTCTTCTTGGAGAAGGTGATGCTCAAAGATGTTCCATCGTGTGTCTAAGGACACAAAGCAAGCAAATGGCTGAGGCTAGGTGAATTCAGGCCTTCAGTAAACCAGAAGACCACTGCTCAATCTGTGTCCCTTATAAATTCCCACAAAACTCCAGCCACAGTTTTTAAACCACAACAACATGCTACTTGTTTTAAAGACAAAGAAGAAACACTGTTGTGAAAGTGCATGTGTCAATGGGTTATGCACAGTTATTCACATTCAGAAGGCTGTCTCACAGAACACCAGGATGCACTTCCTCCCTGGTGCTGGGGCTCAAGCTGCTTGCTGGAGGTGATGCCATTGCAGGCACCAAGCATATGCCTGCTTGGTGGGTCCAGAGAAGCCTGTCTGTCAGGAAAATGCCTCCCCGCTCTGTGCCCTTCCTTCTTAATTAAAATAACATTTTGAAAGTAAAATTATACAGTGTGTGGAATAAACAGCACAACAATGGCTGTGATTAATCTGTCAGGGATTGTATAATGGGATGCTAATAGGGAGAAATAAACTCCTGATGAAGATCAAAGTCATCTCTGCACATGGAGAACTTTTAAAATTAGAATGACAATAAATGAACCTCCATCCATAACCAAAAAAATGTACCTACTCCGTTAGGCTTACAGAACGAGGGCCAAAAGAAGCCTGAGGACACTCACGGCCCAGGAGCTGGTAGCTAGGGAACAGCATCTCCAGCTGGAACCTTCTCTGGCTCACCCAAGCACCTCAGGCCCATTTGCTTTAATTTGGGATGGTCACTCAAGATCATCAAAATCTGCCCAACTCCTGCTACAGCCTACTGGGCTCAGCCTATGACAGGATACAGGTCTAGGGGGGAGGGACAGTGTACACAGGGGTCATGTGTGCCTGAGAGTTCAGGAGGAGACAGAATACACCCACTTCCATGCAGCAGCCTCTAAGCAAACTCTCCCATGGCCTTGAGAGCAGATTTGGTTTTAATTTACAGGTGCTGCTCTGTAAGTTCCCCTGGTTCTAATGTCGGGGCTTTGTATCTTCTCTCAGAGACAGTTAAGTGCTAATCAGAAAAATTTCTGATTGTGAAATTTTGTTTTTCACACAGTCACCAAAAATTCAAGATAGAACTGAAGAGTAGTGCGCGTCAACAGACAGTTCTGGAGCAGCTAAGAATGAAGCACCTACTGTGTTCAGGCATGTACCTACTTTGTGCAGGTGTATCATGGCCCCCTGCCACTGCATGCAGGGAGCTTCCAGGGACTTGGGAGGAGAGAAGGAACAGAGAAAAGCACATGTCTGGGATACTGTGGAGGTCCCATCTAAGGAAGGTTGGGCTCACAGAGGAAGAGGGCCCCTAACTTAAACCAAGGCAGCTGTGCTGCCTTTGGAGGATGTGTCTGCCTCGGAGTGAGGCAGGGCTGAAGGAGACCCAGAAAAGAGCGAAGACTGAGTGTCTCAGGAGGAGACACGTCTGAGGCACAGGAGAGAGACAGAGACAGACAGACCCAGACAGACAGAAACAGAGACAATATGAATCAATGCAGTTTTCCCTGTCAGCCATTTTCAAACTTACACAGATTGCTTTTAGTGTCCTCCTCCTTAACCCTGTGATGCCCAAGTAGCTCCACTCAATTGACAAGTTAGTTCGTTCTCCCACCTTTCTGAGTCAGCTCTGCCGCCTGTCCCCTGAAACGTGATTGCCCTGAGAAACCAATGGAGGGTCTAAGACTGTTTTCTAAGAGTAGAATTAACTGAGACTTGGTGCTGGAGCATGGCTGAGGTTCCTTGCACCAAGGGAGCTTCTTCAAGACTCAGAATCTGGCAAATATTCTGTTTGGACCAGCCCTCTTGTTACCTACAGAGATAATGTGTGTCAGCCATCTGTGGTGCAGCAGCTAACCTCGAAACTTTACACCAAGGAGACTCACTGCCAGTGCCTTTAGAGAAGTGCCAGGAGAGGGACAGGTCCCAAGCTGCCATCTACTGAAAAGGAAGATAGTCCTGGATAAGGAGAACTGAGAGGCGGACTCTTCTCGATTCTACCATGCTGCCAAAACCTGATTTGAGACACCTGACTCTTGCCCGGTTGCATAAAAATCACCCCCAAATATTAGTTAGTAAGGGATGGTGTCAAGGGTAACATGTGAGCTGCGGGGTCTAGCAGACTAGCCTCGGATGGTTTGCTGGTGAGTTTTAAGCTCCTCGGTCAACCCCCGTGAGCATCATTCATTCTTTCATAGAATGTGCACTCACTGAAGCTCTCTAATGTCCCAGGTGTTATGATGGCTACTTCGAGTTTAAAATTCTTCAAGGTTTTAGAGTTTAGTGGAGAAAGTACTCTGTTGCTGGGAATGGTGGCTGTTCTTGTGATCTCAGCACTTGGGAGGCTTAGGAAACAGGACTGTTGTGAGTTCAAAGCCACCCTAGGTTATAGTGTGAAAGCATGGCTCCATAAGAAAAAGAAAGGGAAGGAGCGAGAGAGGGGTGGGAGGAGAACAGGATAGGAAAAGAAAAGGCAAAGGAGAGAGAGAAGGAGAGAGAATAGCAGCTTGTTGTCCATTTGTGGATACAGGCAGATGTATGCACATTCTCTCGTACTCTTCCCAGTGTGTGATCTCTGCCGTCATGCTTCCAGAAGCATGTGGTTTTCATAGGCTGCTTTTAGGATTGCTGCAGTTGGAACACAGAGAGAAAGAGTCAATATTCATCTTCCCACATCAAGAATAGAATTTCTGAGCCCACAGCAAGACAATGCTTTTGAAAGCCAAGCATTCACAAGTAAAAGAGAAAAACACGTTTTCTGAAGCCCTTTAGCTCCCATAAAGTATTAAGAGTAAAGCTGGATGCTGGTTGGTGGCTCGCACCTTTAATCCCAGCACTCAAGAAGCAGAGGCATGCAGATCTCTGAGTTTGAGGCAACCTGGTCTACAGAGTGAGTTCCAGGACAGCTATGGCTACGCAGAGAAACCCTGTCTTCAAAACCAAAGCAAAACAAAGTGAAGCTTGGAGAGTTTGACCATAGAGTATCCCTGTAAACCTGGAGTAGAAAGAACTAAAGAGGTGACTTAGGAGGTTCTGGTGGAAAAGAACATGACAAAGAACTTCCTCTGAGCTCCAGAGAAGAGAGTCGGATGAGAAGGATGGGACGGATGAGGTGCTCACCTCTTGCCCTGCCTTTGGCATACATCCCTATATAGGCATCTGAGCATTATAGGAATAAACAAGTAGGAGAGACGCAAAGAAAAAAGTGAACAAGTTAATCTGTTTTGCTGAGCTCTGACCTCTGACCTGCAACTGGCTGAGCACCGACACAGTAGGGAGGGAACAGTAGCTTTGTTGGGAAGGTGAGCCTTCAGTATGGACTTGGAGACAATGCTGAGGGTATCTACTTCTGCTGTGTGCAGTGTGCAGAGACTGCTAGCCTTGCCACTGTTCGTGAATCTCCTACTTCTCCATTGTGCGCACACTTTAATGTCACACATGCCCCACAAAATCCTAAACTGAAGACCTTCGCTCCCTTGTCAACCACCACATGGACTCCCCATTGATGCCCCTTCCCCATAGTTGGTACTACCATGTACCTGGTCAGACAAACGAGGCATTCAGAGACATCTGTGAGACTCCACTCTCTCCCTCACTGTCCCTTATGTGCCATTTTCTATGGCCTACATCAATTTACAGCCTAAGTTTATCTTGAATGAATGATTGCAGGGTCAGTTCTCAGTGCCTGGGTTAGGCAGTCATCATTGTTGATATAAACTGTCACTTCAAGACCCTAGAAGTCTGCCCATATTTGATTTTACTCACTACATCCCAGCTCCCCCTGCCCCAACCCAACCTCACAGTCACATTGAGCTCCATTTGTAGTCGCCTCATGCCACATTAGTTCTACACTGATTCTGATCCACTCTTGTTCTAAGCCATTCTTTCTCTCTCAAGTGGTGCTCTTTTCAGCATCCTTCTTTTAGTTCTTGCTCATGCATTAAAGCACAGATAATATCTCATTTGCCAAAGTATATTAGGTATGTGCTCTAAGACACATACCTAATTGTTACAGAAACTCTAGAAAATGTGTCAGGCTTGACTTGGGGGATCTCCCAAGAAATCTCCCAATCAGAAGTGTGGTTGAAGGGTCTAAGAAATATATCTCAGAAGAGGAGGAAAAAGAAAAAGAAGAAGAAGGAGAAAAAGGGATCAGGACAGTAGTCTTAGAAGCCTTGTAGTTAGTAGTCTTAGAGGCCAGAGATAATTGCCATCACTTGTGAAATGAACTGGAAAACAGAATCCCCAACACTAGAGCTAAAGCAAGGCAACTCTAGTAGGTACAGGTGACCCTCAGCCCCCAAGTCTCCTTAAAGAAAGTGGAATTTAGGTTAAGGACAGCTAGGACAATAAACGAAGCCTCAAACTCTGTATCGTTTGAATGGCAACATCTTTCCCTACAGGTTTTCCATTTATTTATGGGTCTGTTTTTGTACTGGGTAGAGGGTACTTTCATGGCAAGAACATTCTTTCTTGATCTCTGTTTTCTTTTCTAAGTCCTGCCCTAGAACCTAGAACCAGATTTTATGAAATATATTGAGTTGGATTTCTAAGGTGGTGGCATTAGGTCTTGGACTAGATGCACCTCTGTGGTTGCCAGACAGGAATTTCCCCACCAGGGAACTGCATGGAGGCATATTTGTTTGGACCACGGGCTCATAAGAGACACTGGGGACCTGCCACAGAGGCAGAGACATTCAAAGACAGTACCAGGGACATCAGCACCTGATCTAGACACTCCATGTGGTAGCCATGAATCAGTAGGGATCTTTGAGGGACCAGCCCTGGCAAGACTGAAAAGGTGGCGGTTCACAGTGGTCAGGGACAGGATTTGCTCCCCAGAGACATATTGACTCTCCTCATGCCTAAGGAGACTCTCCTCATACCTCTAACATCACTGCCTGTCTTCTCTTGCGCTATCCTTGCTTACAATGTACATTTAAAAAATAATTCACATTTATTAAATATTAAATAGGTGATGGGAATTTTTAGAACTTAAATTCCATGTGTCTAGAGGCAGCTTTATTCTCTGACTGAATGCTCTGTGCCTACAATGGTACTGGGCAGAAAAGGTTATCAAAAAGTATTTATTCAATATATTTAAGCAATATAATTATAGTTTTATAGTGATTATAACTATTATGGCCCTAACAGGTTAGATCTTTCTCTAAAGGTCACATCATTGGGCCAAAGTTTGTCTGTTCTCAAGGTGAAGGCTTTTCTGAGCCACAGTGTCCCCACAGGACAAAAACGGAACTGCCCCTTTCCCAGCCCAGCTAGGAGCATCCTGTGATGAGCCCTGGAGGGAATGAGGAACCAGGGGTGTAGATGGCTGACCTAGCAGGCATGAGGCCCTGGTTTTGATCTCCAGCACTGCATTAACTGGCTATAAGCCCACCTGGGAAGTGGAGGCAGGAGAATCAGAAATGTAAGGTCATCCTCAGCAGCCTGGGAGACTTGAGACCCTATTTTAAAGAGAAAACAAACAAACAGAAGAGGGAAGACACAAGAAAGAAAAAGCGCAAGGACTATGCATAGGGTTGGGGGGGAAGGTTGGGGGTCGGAGCTGAGAGGAAAGTGGTGCTTGTCGGTGTCCACGCGAGTGGCTAAGATAAGAAAACAGTGAGCGCTTTGCATGCAATGGACATCGGTGACCTAGGGAGTGTGTCTGAGAGGACAGAGATGAAGATATGAGTGGTATCTAGAAATTAGGCTAGAACACCTGGAAGAATGAGCAGGGAGGCGAAGCAGAGGCAGGGCTGGAAGTCTGGGCCGGGGCTGTGTTGCTCTTGATGAGGCTCTCAATGGTGGCAGGCTTCTGCAGCCTCAGAAATAACAACAATTACTGTATACACCACAAGCTGTCCTCCAAGTCAGCAAATGCATCAGCTGCTGGTTATTTTGATGCCCTGGATAAAAAGCTCTTTCGAGAAAATCTAGTACATCAAAACATTCTTCTTCTCTGCTGGTCGGCGCTGTGCAGTCTGGCCTTGGCCCTCTCAGCTGGTTTTCGTTCCTATAAATGTAACTGTTCCAGGCCTTAAGGTTCTTTCATTAGTGACCCAGGAGGACACTTCTGTTAGATTCTTTCATGAAAGTAGAAAAAGCAAAAGGAGTAGGCACCTGACCACGGTCATCGGAACCGAGCCTGACCTGTTATGGAAACTGTTGGAAAACAACCCAGTATGGATGGATTATCTGACACCCACAAATGGTGCTCACTGTTGTTGGACCCAGCATACATATCAGGTCCCTATGCCAGGTCCTGGGGAGACTGATAGTGTGCTAAGGAGTGACATCAAGCCATCATGGGAACAACTGTGGCAGCAGGTGTCCCAGCCACTCCTCAGGATGCAGCACAGAGGAAACTCTAGGTGAACAATGGTTGTTTGTTGTTTACATATTCTTACTTGCAATTCAGGGAAAGAAACAGATCTAGTTAGAACTAGCAAAGGACTCCTGTTAAGCCAGCGTGTACCATGAGAATATGATCAACAATCTGGGGGCAGGACAGCAGGGCTTATGTTTTACTCATTTTTGTTGTTGTTGTTGTTGTTTTGTTTTGTTTTAATTTCTTTTCTTGAAAAGAGCCAAAAGTGCATCAGATCCTTTCACCCTTTAAGGAGCTATTCTGTAATTCGTAATCCCACCCCTAAATTCACAGTCAGTTATTATTTGGGCCAGTGCTTAAAAAACAGATTTATATGTGAAATGGTTAGTGGATAAATGCATTGTCTTGTCTGGAAATTGTTACCTGTTTAACTAACAATGGTAAGTGCTCTGCCATGGTGCCAATCCTGCTTTCTGCCATTCCGGTGTTCCTGAGATGTGTTCATCTACCAGTCTGTGTCTGGACCACATAGAGCATGCAGCAAATCAAAGGAGCTCACTTTCTTTTTTCTTCATCCTCCCTGGAGTGCCCAGAAGTGGAAGGAAGGTAGATGTGTAGGCAATGTCTTAGAACAGAAAGAAGTTGAAATCCAGAGGGCTGGAAGTACCTCTACAGCACCCGCCCCCTACTCAAGTGACCTCCGATGAGGTTAAAGGACCACCTGTAACTGTTACTCCACCCCTGTGCCTCACTTCATCCAGCTGTGCGGAGCCTGGGCTGAGGGGTCACCAGTAGTGGGGAGAAACTTCACCCTCTCTCTGTTATTCTCCTGAAGCCATTCCTTCCTGTGGCATTCACAGAGGCCATGGAGGTGGGGGGAGGGGAGTACAACATACTTTTCAAAAGGAAGAAAAGTCATTTCACAAGTTCATCAAGGAAAGGAACATGTGAGGGTGTGTGTGTGTGTGTGTGTGTGTGTGTGTGTGTGTGTGTGTTTCCAAAGATCACAGACCTTCATTACAACTGGTGAAAAATCTGACTTTAGGTATATTTCTGCTGGTTTGGAGCTGAGCTGAAAAGGCCCTGGGGGGTGGGGGTGGGGAGCGTCTAAGACAGGCAAGACCCCACCAGCTCCTGTATCTATCAGATCCAAGAAATTCTGGAGGGCCAGCTGTGGAAGTAAACAAAGGGGTGAAAAGGAATTGAGGTGGGGCCTGGGGCGGGGCAGGAGGCTCAGCCTTCCACTGAGTGTGTGCTGGCCGACTCTTAAAAACTCTTAATGAAAGCTGTGGATCTCAGATCTAGAAAAATGTAGGGAGCACACACAGACACAATTCCATCTTCAGCATCTAAGGGATCAGAGCTCCTGTGAGGCTCCTGCCTGTGGAAGTGGGGTATCCCAGCACTTACGGTCCTCTTCCCTTAGAACCCAGGCAGACACAGCAGTCTGCTCCTTCTAGTTAATTCTGCTTCTGCCTGGTTTCAGCTCCTGGTACTGGCCAGTCCAGGAGCTTCCTAGGTGTTCCTTCAGTGCTCAGATTTGCAGGGAGGGTTAACTAACAGCTGATGTCCGGGCTCTCGAAGGAGACCTAAGTCAACCCAAGAGGCTAGTAAGGCAGTGAGCCAGGGCAGGAGGTAAAGAGACTCCAACTCTGCCAAGCAACTTGGCCCAGCTCACCCTGTCTGACCATTGGTGTCTGGGACCAGCTGCTCTTCCTAGTGTCCTAGAAAATCTCTCTTTGCCTCTGCGACGCCTTCCCACCATCCACATGCACTTTCATTTGATTTCAGGAGGTTTGAATTCTTCCCTGTCTTTGCCTGACCAGGTCCCATCAGGAGGTATCCATCCCTTGTCCCCAGGACCCCTACATCCAGCACCCCTTGCGTCCAGTCACAAGCAGGTGCGGGGCTGGGGCTGGGGTTGGTCAGAGAGGGAGGGTTCGGATGGGTGGGGGGCAGGATTTGGAGAGGGTGTGACTGGAGTCTGGAGGAGGGGCTAAATACACTCAGGAAGCCTGTTACAGCAGCTCTGTGCTCCAGCACAGCAGAGAGCGCCTGGAGCCTGAGGGGAGCGCATCGGTGAGTCAGGCTGCGCTGAGCCGAGCCCCATGGGGTGCAGCGCGGTGCGTCGGGCCGGGGTTGCTGGGCTCCCTGGGACGGTGTGCTTGGATCCCTGTCCGGCGTGATCTTCGTGGGTTGAAACGCAGCCTTGAAAGAAGTGTCCCGAGTAGATGTAGGAACGCGCGATCGATCGTGGGCAGGCAAGGGAGGAGAAGGGAGTGAGGGTCTCGCTTGTCGTGAAATTCCCTGTCCCAGGATGACCAGAAGTCTCAAAGTCAACCCTGGCGCCTGCAGATGCTGCATTGCCTTGCCTGTGCTGTCGGGCCAGAAGGGGACAGCGCTCGAGGAAGCCTGGAGTGAGGGATGCGCGCGGCGAGCGCGCTGCGGTGGCAGAGCAGTATCCCGCGCGGTGGAGGGCGAGTGTACAGCAAGCCGGCTGCGGAGTGTGCAGAGTCTAAGTGCCATGCTGCCCTAGAGGGCCAGTCGCCCAGCACGCGCTAGACCCGGTGCTTGTCGCAGGGTTCAGAGTCTAAGATTGCGGGTGCCAAGGGTTGATTAAGGAAGCTTGGACTCCCAAGTGCCGAGCTCCAGGGCCCTCGGTGGGGCCTGCTGGACATCCTAAAGCATAGCCCTGCTGCTTGGGTCACCCAGTACATTCAGCTATCTGCTGCCAGGTGTGGCAGAGGCTGGCACCCGGGTTTGGGAAGGGCAGCAGGCGCTCTCGGGTTCAGGCAGAGAAGCTGCAGGGGAGGGAGAGGACTCTGGGGTCACGGTGTTGCAACTTGAAGCCAACGTAAACATGCGGCTTAGTTAGCTCCGTTTGATTACAATGCTCTTGTTTTTTGCAAAACTTTCTGAGATTCTTAAAGAAGGTGGTTTTTGTCTTGACCTTTCTCGTCAGATTTACTCCAGATATTCAAGAAGAGCCTGCTTGCTAGGCTGGTTTTTCCAAGTTGTTCCAGGCTGGAAATTGTAGCAGTTTGCAGGATAATTTATGGTTGTTTCGTGTGTTAAAGTGTATTGCAGCAAAGTCTTTTGGGTGCTGTGGGTATTCAGGAAAACTCAGTGCACATTCCCAGCTGCAGACCAAAATACCGCTCTCCTGGGTGCCTCTGCTCCCATCAGAGACCCTGCAGAAAAGGTAGAAAAGGCGCTTGCTGTATTGCCCTGCCTCCGTCCTCCCAGTGTACTCTCCCCGGCTGTGCCAATCCACCCTCCCCGTAGGCATGGGCAGCTGGAGGGCCCGCCAGTGACTTCTCCCCAGGCTCTCCGACTCCTGAAAATGATGAAAATGTCGGTCTCTCCCTCTCCAAGCAGAACAGAGGCCAGTACAGTTGGCTCACCACCCTCCTTGACCGGTGCCGCAGTTCCCTCCCAAATGAAACTTTCCCTCTCTGCAGAGTCATGGGCCATATTCAGCCTGATGAGTTTCATCGGTTGGGTAAGCCGTGTGTCACCCTGGCCACCTGAATGCTAATTCATCATAGATAGCATTCCCAGAGGTTGACAGGGGACAGGCTGCTTTGGGAGAGCATGGTTTGGGGGATGAGGCCAGTGTGGCTGACACTGACATCCAGAAGGCTTGGCGGTCCCTTGTGCTGGGGAGTGAAGGAGGATGGAGTTAATGTCACACCCTTCTGAACCTTCCCTCATCATTTCCCCCAATATTTTAGGCAGGTGGCAAAAAAGAGAGAGAGAGACGCCTCCAAGAGAAAGTGTTAAGGGGTACCATGTACAGGAAGTCAGGGTCTCTGGGGCATGAGGCATGTGGTTTGACAGAGCTATAGGAGTGACTCAGGGGGGTTTTAAAGCCAGCCAAACTCACTGTCATCCCGGGAGAGCCGCCTGAAGCAGCCCGGGCCCATCAGAAAGTTTGGAGAACCGAGTTTGTTCAGGACCGTCATCCTGATGCTGGTGGCTCTCAATTCTTTACTTCTAATCTCTAGCAAGGAATGGGCTCTCCTTTTCTTCCCTTGCCCACCTTACAAGCCCCATGCCCTGAGGACAGTGAGAGGAAGGCATGAGGCACCACACAGCCCTTCTCCTCCAGGGAGAACTCTATGCCGGGACCAGAAAGGGGGCCCAGCTGCCAACATCAGCATGGAGACTAGGGCAGGGCAGGGCAGGGCAGGGCTGGAGCCTCAGGGAAGTTTCTCATCCTTACTGAGATTCAGCTGATGAGAAAATCACACATTTCTAAATGAGTGCTGAGCATGACAGCTGCTCATTTGTGGAGCGCAGGGCCTCAGAGCTGCAGAAAATGAAGCCACAGCTCTTCTTTGCTAGGCATGCAACCGAACTGTGCCTAGACTCCACACGGCAGTCACAGACTGAGCCAGGCACCTGGCCATTTGTCTTCTCCTAATAAGAACTTCCATGCACCTCAGTACCTGGAGCAGGCCTTCCATTGTCAGGAAGTAGTAGAAGGTTTCCTGAGGGTGTGGACAAAGTCTCTGGTGGTCTGGGACGCAAATGACTTGTGTTTCCAGAAAGTGCCTCTTCTGTCTTTGACTGGCACTTCTGACCTTAAATACTACTCCCATCAAGCTCAGCCAGTTCTAAGATTAACTCTGAGGGAACTGGTGTTGTGTCATTGTGACGTCAGCCGGGTAAGTAAAGGGGAAGGAAAGACCCTTCCTAACCTTTCCTGGGATGTATGCTTCTTGACAGTGGAGTTGCGGCTACGATTCCTGATTCCAAATACTGAGACTAAGGAGGCTCTGAGACCAGTGTTCAAAACAGAGGAACTGTGGCCTTGATCACTGGCCTTCCAACAGCGTTCGCATAAATGGGGATGTTCCTATTTAAGCTAAAGGGAATAGATCTTCACCATAGAAGACAGCTGCTTGGGGTGACTGTGTTTTCTTTGCTCTTCTGTAGACTATGTAACATTTTTGAGGGATTTCTGTAGACCTGTTGGCCTTGGACGATCACACAGGGAGAATAAAATTGAAAGGTGGAGATGGTCTCTTGATTGCTTTCTCCTGTATTTTGAGTAATCTTCTGACGGTGGTTTCTCAGTTCTAAGAAAGGAGGCAGTCTGTGGCCGAGAGCTAGTCATTAACCTCACAGGAATCTGAGTAGTGTATTGCATGGTACCATATGTCAATGGAGCCATTGACACATCGGGGCAATTCTTGGTTAAGTGTGACCATTCTACTCACACAGGAAGTTCACTGTCCCTGAGTTAACTACTGAACGTCAGAGGTCATGATGGCAACTGGGCTTGCCTCCATGTGTAAATGGTGCTTCCAGTTAAGAGCTCCCTTGGGAATGATTGATAAAGGTCATTCTTCCTTCTGTTAAGTCATCTATGAGGCAGACATAGGACTGGGTCTTTAGAAGCTCTAGTCTTTGTCCTATCAGCATATCAGAGATTGTGCCTCCATCAAGAGGGACCTCAGTGCCCCTGCCCTGTGCCACCCCCTGTCCTCTGTGACTGGAACTTCACTGCAAATGACCCACAGGAAAAGAAAAGCAGAAATACTAGAGGAGACAGAGGGGGGTATCAGAACGTGGCAACTTCCTCCTGAGCCATATGATGTTGCCAGCATGTGAGGACCAGGGAGTTCCCAGCCCTGAAGACAATTCCTCCCTTCCTTGTTGGAAGGGTTTTCCTCTGGCAGTAGGAGCTGCACTCCCTAAAGCAGGAAGCCTCATCCCCTCACCCCTGGCACCCACAGCACTTCATACAGCACGAGCACATGTTGATATCAAGTTAATACGGCTAGCCAAGCTGTAAGGATGAATGAGAATGAATAATTCCCTCGGAAGAACAAGCTAGAGATACTGTATGGAAGGGACACGGCCTTCCACACACTGTGCTCAAACAGAACAGCTCACCTCATCCTCACCTCTGCCCCAGGTATGGCGACATAAACCCGGAACTCTAACACCAGGGAGGCAGAAAAAGAGGACTCTTAGAACTTGCTGGCTGGTTAGTCTAGCCAGATAAGTGACCTCCAGGTTCCCTGAGACAGGCTGATTCAATAAACAAACAAATAAATGAAGTGAAGAGAGAAGAGGAAAACAACTGACATTACACATGTGTGTGTGTGTGTGTGTGTGAGCGCACACACACTAGCACGCATACTACACACACACACACACACACACACACACACACACACACACACGAGCGGGGAGGGTATGGAAGATTTAAAGGGATTGCAAATGAAGCTGCCCTGATGACAAAATCTGTCAGGCAGGGCTAGCTACAATGCTTTATGAATTGCCCAAGAGCTTGGCAAGCCTTTTGCACGTGCAGCAAGTCTTTTTATTGGTAGGGGTATGAGTCAGAGCTAGATAGTCAGGGCTCCTGTGAAAACTCATCAGTAATCTAGCCGCTTGAGAAGGTTTGGCACGGCCTGGGTGGCTCTCAAAGGTGGAATCCCTATGAGCGGCTGAATCTGGCTATGAAGTTGACTGGAATGCACAGCCCAAGTTTGGCACAGAGGCTATCCCATGCTGTGCAGTTACAACCCACTGATACTGGA
Organism: Psammomys obesus; assembly: GCF_907164565.1. NCBI lineage: Eukaryota > Metazoa > Chordata > Mammalia > Rodentia > Muridae > Psammomys > Psammomys obesus. The sequence goes on from NW_026585685.1 coordinate 3,367,294, forward strand.
ACAGTTTCCAAGTAACCACAAGGCATTTACTCTCTTGGAGGATAGTATAGGAACACATACTCGCTGCTCGCCCCTAAGTCATTGAGATGGGAGAGAACATTAATGCATGGCCACGGCTGATTTTTCCTGTTTCCTTTGGCTGTCCCTTCAGTAGTGAAGGTTGGTGCTCTACATGCTGTTTCTAAGGAAGCCCAGGAACAACAGTCCCTCCTGGTGGAGGCAAAAACCCAGCCATTCCCCATGTTAGAGAAGGGGAAAGTGTCGCCCCAGTCCTGTGGTTTACAGCCAGCTCTGTGGTTAACAGCCATCATTACTCATGAGGTGACTTGCAACTCTCCCCTGTTCAGTCTGGTGAAATGATACGCCATTTTTGGATCTGAGTTGACCTGGCTCAGAGGTCAGCAGACGGAGGTACTGCCTCATCACTGTGAATAACCATGTGTTAAATCCTCTGTGGCAAGTGGGAAATGCCAAGAGGACAAGTTCCCTTTGCATTCTGAATATGAGTTTGAAAAAAAATGTTTTTAATTATATATATATATATATATATATATATATATATATATATATATATATATTTACACACACACATATATATACACACACATATATCCATTTAAAGAAGAGAGAAATCATACTGGTTTCCCATTGCCTAAAATATGCTCAGATAATTAATCAGGGAAGAAGGAAACATCACTCTATGGAGAGCAGAGACTCAAAGAACCAGCTTCCTCCCCTGTGCACAGATCCCACATCACTGTGGCCTAGCTGCTGCACCCTGACAAGATAGGGTGGTTGGAAAGAGCCCATCACAAAACAGGCATGAAGCCAACAGCAGCTCCCTTCCCTAAAGCGCTTTCTCCATGTGGGGAGTGACGGGAGTCTGGGCTTTGGAGACACTGACCTCCATTTGGGGTGCCTTCGGCTTTAGCATCACTTTTCCTCGCTTCTTGTGTCTCTGTATATATAACACTTCTGCTGCGTGGAGGGTAAGAAATCCTTTGCTGGAATTTACACATCTGTCTTCCTCATCATTTCTGGGCAAAAAGAGGGTGATGGGTATTTGTCTGGAGTTTTCTTTTAGAGCCAAAGTTTGTCTCAGACTTTGCTGTCAGAAAAGGTTAGACAGTTCTCTCGGAATAAGGCCCTTCTTGTGAACGGCCATGTTTGCTGGCAGTTCTAGGGGTGTTATGTTTTTCCATTCACTGCCTAACAGCTCTTCTGCCTGTTTAAGATTGGAAGTATCTTGTCACATTTACAAGGGGAAGAAGGAAATGGCAGCTGAGCACGTGCTCTCAAATGGCAGCTGCCACCTCCGCTATTACCATTTGATTTCATTCTCTCAACTGGCCGCTTTGCAAACATGCTCCTGGCAGCAGGCTGCTGGGGGAGGGTGGGATGGCACGTGACAAATACAATCACAATTCTGTAATAAGGAGCTTGCTGGAGAATCAAGAGAAAACCTCTTCCTGACATAGGTTATACGCAGACATCAGGCCACAAAGGACTAGAAACACAGAAAGTTTAAAAGAAACAAAAACAAAAAACAAAAAACAAACAAAAAAAAAAAAAAAAAAAAAACAAAAACAAAACTTACCCAATGTGAGGAGACAGGCCATCTACTATTTTGCAGGACTGTAGGTCCAATGGAGCCAAAATTTACAACTGTCCAAGAGTAATCAAAACTTTGAGTTTGAATGCATTCTCTCCTCTTTGTCAAAATGTACCCTTGAAGCCGGCTATATCAGTCACCTTCCTGTTGCTATGACAAAACACGATCAAGGTAACCTATGGAAGGAAGAGTAATATTTGACTTATGGATCCAGGGAAATAAGAGTCGCCACAATAAAGAATCGTGGCAGCAGGCAGCAGGCAGCAGGCATGGCATCAGAATAGTGGTGCCATCTGCAAAAGCACGCAAGAAGCAGAGAGAGTGAACAGGGATTGTCACATGGCTCATAAACCTTAAAAGCCATCCCCAGGGACATACTTCTTCCAGCAAGGCCATATTTCTTAAACCGGTCCAAACAGTACCACCAACTGGGGACCAAGTGAACAAATACCTGTGCCTATGAGGGACATTCTAATTCAAACCACCACACTGGGCCTGGTGACACGTACCTGCTGCTTCAGCTATTTGGAGGTTGAAATACTAGGACCAAAGGCTCAAGGACTGCCTGGGCTACAGAGTGAATTCAAGGCCGGCCTGGGCAACTTATTGAGACCTTGACTCAAAATGAATTCTATGGGGAAAAAGGTTGGAGGTCAGAGACAAGCAGGTATAAGGCCCTAAGTTCCGTCTCCAGATGTCTTAATTAGGTTCCTATTGTTGTGAAGAGACACCATGACCTTGGCAACGCATATAAGGGGAAACGTTTAATTGGGGCTGGCTTGCAGTTTCCAAGGTTTAGTTTATTATCCTCATGGTGGGAAGCATGGCAGCAGGCAGGCGGACATGGTGCTGGAGAAGGAGCTGGGAGCCCTACATTTTGAGCCACACGGGGTATAGCTTGATATTGGAGAACCTCAAAGCCCACCCCAAGAGTGACACACTTCCTCCAACAAGGCCATGCCTACTCTAACATGTCCATATGTCCTAATAGTGCCACTCTCTAGGGGCCAAGTCTTCAAACACATGAGTCTATGGAGGCCATACCTATTCAAACCACCACATTGCGCTCCCTGGCCTCCATAGGCCTGTAGCCCTAACACTGCAAGTGCATTCAGTCCAACTTCAAAAATCCCCAAGGTCTAGAACAGTTTCAATAGGTCTCAAACTTGCTTAAAAGACTAAGCATTCTAAGACATGACTCGGGGAGCTAACGACCCCACCACTTTTAGGGGGTAAATTAAATCCCAGTGGCTCACACAAATTCTTTGAGAAGGCTCTTTTTTTTTTTAATCTTTTGATTTAAACTCTCACCTTTGGCATAGTTACCGTCGCTTAAAGAAGTACAAATTGTGAGGTCATAAGCTCCAAAGGGGAGAAAAGTGAAGGGTCAGGAGAGCCCAGGAGGGCTGAGGAGGGGGTGCAAAGTGAGGTGGGGGTGGGGGTGGAGGGGTGGCAGCTAGAGTCTGTAGGGTTTTATGGAAGTCCAGGCATGAAATCCACCAGAAAAGGCTTTGTACTGCTCCCACTTCTGTGATTTCTCTGATCACATTACTTAACCCCCGTTTCCCTCATCTGTGCTAGGGGATCAGAAGGCAGGCCAGCCAGTGAGGAGAAACTGCTGGAAAGCACTCTCTGACAAAGCCTGGGCAGCAGCTTTGCTGCTGGTGTTTGGGGGTGGGGTGGGGAAGAGCTGTCAGAAACGGAAGGTGGTGCGAAGATAGGGCTGGCTTGGCTCAGCAGGGCCCTCTCAGAATCCCGCATACAGCTGGCTGCTTTGGGGGGACCCAGGCTGCCCTGCCTTGTATGCTCCTAAAAGCGCAAGTGGTATAGGATCTCTTCCTCTTTCCTGCTTCTCTCCAGGACCTATGGCTGCTTGCCCGATGTCCCCCATCAGAATCCTACCCTTTAAAAGCTAGGCCACCACAGGAAAAAAAAAAAAATATATATATATATATATATATATATATATCACCAAGTTAGAAGTTGTGCTGCGGAGTCTGTACAGACACGCACAGCAAATATTCAAGGAATTCTTAGGAATAAAAAAAAAAACATCGCAAATATGGATTTTTGCATGAGGACATCACAGGAACATGTTTTCTCAATTACTGAGCACATTTCTTCAGTGAAGTCACCCTCCCTCAGCTCATCAGGATTCACTCTGGATCAGCCACACCTGACGTGGGCTTCGCTTTCCATTACCTAATCTGATTCAGCCAACCCTAGCCACTGCCCCTCAAGTATCAGACAGAATCATCCCCAAATCCTAAGCCAGGGTGGGAGGCACTCGCTGCTAACAGCTCAATTTCAGATCCTAACAACTGAGAGAGACAGTTCTATTCTTGCAGGGAAGGACAGGGCCTCACAAGCCCTGGCATTTTCTTGTCCTTAGCATTTACTGTTAGATGGAGACCACACTTGGCCTGTTAGAGCAGATGAGTTCTTTAGTTTCTGAAAGCAGAGGAAATAGTCTCTTTTGCAGAAAAACACGCACCAACTGCCTAAAATATCACCCGCTGGAGCCTGCGATCAGCATTTGTGTCCTCTGGATGGTTTCCTGGGCGGACTCTCTTCCAAGCAGTGGCTCTTTGTCAGATAGTTCTAATTTCTGAGATATTTTATTAATGATGTCCCCTTGGCAGAGGGATGCTCAGAGCACACAATTAGCAGTGTGCCTCAGTGCAAGACACTGCCCACACCCTCTCAGAACAGCAGAAGGCCGAGACAGTTCCGATTACCTGCCTGGAGGAGGAAGAATGGCTTTCAAAACACAGGGTGAGACCGTTAGCAGGGTAGGAGATAAATTTAGTTCTGCCATTCTCATTAATGTGGAGGAAGGGAGGGAGAGAAGAGGAATGAGGGAGACGAGGGGAAGAGAGGGAAAGAAGGAGAGGAAAGCAGGGAGGGGGAGAAAGGATGGATTGATAGATTTGGGTAAAAGATTTAATATCCAATATGCATTGGAGGTAGCAAGTTAATCCTGTTTTCCGTTGTGTGTTCCTGTACACGTGGAAGTGTTCAGATCGGATAATAATGGAAAATGTTTTCTATTTAAACTATGAGTTATAGTTTTTTTAATTTTTTTTTTAAAGAAGAATCTCTGAAAGCTTTGGTATAGAAGACCACGTTTTAGACTGTTACAGAAAAGGATGGAGCTCTGAAATCAGACAGCTTTGGGGCTCAGTTTCCGCTCTGCGATTCCTCAGTGTATGGTCTTGGGTAACCTTGTTCCTCTAGGTTTTGGTGTCTTCTAGAAGGTAAACTAATTGCCCCATCACAGAGATGCTGCGTGGGTTAGATGACAAAAGTCAGCACACCCTTGCTGCTGTGCCTTACCCCTGGCAAGTCGGGACTTGTCCTCTTTTCCACCCGCCCCTCCATCATCTCCCCCTCATACCTTCCTCCATCTCCTCCCCCACCATACCTTCCTCTATCCTTTTCTTTATCTTCTGTCATGTGAACGACTCATCTTCATCAAAGCTGTGAGGTTTTTATCTCTGTGAGGTTTGCGTCTTCTTGGCAAACCTAGCAAAGAACCCTGTCTCCCTAAGTGCGGCCATGACAGTGATTATGCAAGAGATACAAGGGACCTGTCTCTGTCACTGGCAATGGTCAGAGGGATGCTATGGCCTTTCCCAGGCCTGTCACTGGGTTATATGCTTTGGTCCTGTGTGGGTGCAGTGACTTTGGACCAAGCTTCTTCTATTCTTACAAAATCATCTTTTGCCCTCCCTCCCTCCCTCCCTATCTATCTATCTATCTATCTATCTATCTATCTATCTATCTATCTTTAAAAGACAGCAGGCTTGAAACACCATTGCAATGTTGGTAGTTGTCAAATTTCCAAAGAATTTCCTGCCCGGAGCAGCGGGCTGAAGATTTTCGTATGCCCCACTTGGAGGGTTTAAGTTTCTCTCCCAATATAAGCAGCTGGAAGGTCAATGTGGACACTGGAGGCGACACCTTCAAGTAAGACAAATGCCAGCCTTGCCCTCAGCTGGACCAGCAGTTGGTCCTTGACCTTGGCTGCTCAGGTTCCCAGCGGAGAGCACAGGAGACAGCGACCCCCACTGTGATTGGACTTTTGGGCCAAGAATGTAACTGTCCCAATTTCTTTGAGAGCCTGGCAGATGTGGCCTGAGGGCAGATCAGTGCTGACAGACTGCCTGGCTCTTTGTAAAAACTTTGCTCCCCTCCTTTGGCTCCTGCTCCTTGCTCCCCAGGGGCTCATTCCAGCTCTTCTAGTAAAATGCCCTTCCTCAAGGCGCTGCTTTCACCACGAAGACTCAAAGAGGATTATTTGTGACATCTCCTCAAAGGTTGAATTCCTGCCCAGATCAGACACTGGCTCCTTCCAAGCAGTTTGAGGTTGCAGGATGATAGGGCAAAGGAAAAAGGAAATGGACCTGGTCTTAGGGGTAACTCTGATTTCTTTCAGAGTAGCCAACTCCCTTCTCACCACTCGCACGTCAGTCCCCACAAAACTAATAGCACCAGCAAGGACACATTTCAAGTGATACTTAACAGCAGATGAGAGACACTTGTCCTGTCAGACCCAGAGCCACTCGCAGCAGGTGGACAGTCCTGAGCCAGGCACCTGGGAGATGGAGTGGAGGCGACCAAAACACAAGCGGGTAGAGACGAGTTTCAGTTCCTTCCTGCTGCACCTGTGTTTTAGGAAGAGCAAATGCTGACTGACTTTTTCAGTGCCCACAGAGGGGTGGGAGTGGGGGAGGGTGTAATTCTGCCTTTTCTAAAACTTTCAGTGACAAATGGAATCACTTGTCCCAGAAGTGACATGCCACCGGAGAATGAAACAAATTACTTTTCTTTTTGATCTGTATTCAAGGGTACTGTTTCTGAGCCATCTGCAGAAAAAGTAGGAACACTTGGCAATGCTTTGCCTCCCCCTTTGAAGAGGTCAAAGAGCCAGAGCCCCAATTCTGGATTTCATGCCCATGCGTCAGCATTCCCTGGATCTTGGAAATGAAAGAAAATGTGTTAGGGGTGGGTCGTATTTTAAATTGTTCTTGGTTTTGAATTTTTTTCAAAAAAAAAGAGAGAGAGAGAGAGAGAGAGAGAGAGAAAGAAAGAATAAGATGTGTCAGGAAGCATGGAGCCTATAAAGCACCAAATATGTCTCAAAAAAAAAAAGTTCTTTATAAAATATCTTTATTTAAAGAGAAAAAAGTAACTACCTCCGTATGCAGAATTCTCACTTTCCGGCCATTTCTATTCTGTTGATGACTTTGTTTAGTAGAATTAAATGGGATGTTAGGGTTTTGACCCGCGGTGTTGGGGATGGAGAAAATTCAGCGAACCTGCTTGTAGCATTTTCTTTTGTGAGTTGGGAAATATTTTGCATAAGAAAGAAAAAAATAGATATAATCTGAGTTTAGTAACATATCTAAGAGATGGGAGACTACCACACATTCAGAAAAACTTCATATTCTTATCACATACCATCTGAGTCGGGCAAACCATAGAGTTTCTCTAAGCCTGTTTCCTAATCCATGATCCAGGGCCTCACACTGACTATGGGCGTATAAAACACCCGAGCTATAGGCCTGGACGGGGAGAGTGGGACCCCAGTCTGTGCTAACCCTGCTTCAGTTAGGCGAGAGGCTTGGCAGGAGTGGAGGTGTTCTGACAGTGGTTGGACGGAGCCTGGGCTAAGTGAAAAGCAGACCCCTGGGAGGCAGTGTTCAGGGCCCTGAAGAAGGAAGTGGAGTCTCTAGGTTCCTCTAGTCCCGGGGGCGTGGCTTGAGATGCCCATGACATACATTGCTGTAGCTGCCTGCTTGTCACTTAAAACAAGACTGCTGGCATACACTTCTTCACTTGAGGACTGAGAGAGGCAACTATCCGTCATGTGCTAGTCTGAAGCATGGGTACTGTGCGTTGCGATGGTGTGGATGCAGAACACAGGTGAGTGTGAGGAATTCCCTGAGTACCTGGTGGCCTGGCTGAGAACATCTCAAGGCAGATGTGACCATGGTGTCAGGATGACCTGAGGACAGCAAGCACTCCTTTCCTTCCTTGTCCTTCGTGGTCTCTTCCTGTGTGCCCTCTTCTGCCTTCTCGGTCTCCTCCTGACCTCTAACTGACAGTCCCTGGAGATCCTCTTTATTTCAGGATCCTCTTTATTTTCCAGATCATTCCTTTCTAGGGTGATGTCATCCTGGCCATCACTAAACACGACCTAAGATCCTGGATGTCTGTTTCCGTTCTGGACTTCTCCCCTGGGCCCCAGCTTTTCAGTTCTACAGACAGAATCACTTGGTTAGCTAACAGACATCTCAATTTTAGACTATCTGACCTCCCTAAACCATTCCCCTAGTCTAATTTTATCCCCACAAATTCTACTTTCCTCCTCACTGTTCCTATCCAATTAACAAGTAAGTCTTGCTGGCATCGCCCTCCTAGTCTAGCCACCTCTTGCCACTGCTGCTGTCAATTTAGTCTGAGCCACTGTTGCTGCTCATTCCTTGTAGCCCCTCTGTTGCTCCTGTTCCCCTGGATACAGCATTTTTACCCAGAAGCAGCCAAATTGCCCCCTTGCAGGTGGAAATCATGCTGTGATCTTTCTCAGCTTCTAATCACATTTTATATACTTAGAATAAAATCCACATTCTTGGTGCTTACCTGTAATTCCCAAACTTGGGAGGTGGTGGCAGGAGGGTCAGGAGTTCAAGGTCATCTTCAGTTACATAGTTTACAGCCACTTGGGACTACCTGACCTTGTCTCAAAGCCAGGTCTTTACCATGATGGTGTTGTAGGGCTCCTTCACTAGAGCCCATTTTCCTCCCCTGGGGAAATTTGACAATACTTGGTAACGGTCTGGGTTCAGTGGGTAGAGACCAGAGATGCTGCTAAGCAGCCCACCGTACCAGTGCACAGGACATTCCCCTAAATAAAGAAGGATCCAGCTCCAAATGCCAATAATGCTGGTGGGGAGAAATTGTGTCTTGCATGAGCCAGCCCCACTGTCCCCAGCATCTCCTGTCGCCTCTACTTTTACTTTCCACACCACAACCACAGTGATTGTGCTGTAACTTAATACACTGGGTGCAGCCATCTCAGGATTATGGCAAGTGCTGTTTCTGCCAACGAGGTCACTACCCATTCGTCGGTATATACATAGCTTTGCTCACCATTTAGGTCTGCCTCGATGTCACCCACTAACCACTCTTATCTGGAGTCTGATCCCACTTCCACCAAACCTGGCCTTTCCCTTCTGCCATCTGCTTTGTTAATTTCATAGCATCCTTTGAATGCATTTCCTTCTCTTACTGCCGCTTCCAAAAGAACACAGAAGGAGGGCACGAAATCTGTTGTAGTCATCAGAGTACATCACATAGTAGAACCTCAAGAACTATTTGCCGGATGAGCAACTTAACAGGTAACTGATAAGTGTGGCACAGTTGTGGCTTCCTGTCAGAAAAGAAAGCAACTGGTGATCTTCAGCAGTTCAATGAGGTGGCCACAAACTGTGGTGCAAATTCGTGGGCCACCACTTTTCCCCCTAGGTGCAGTGCCCTAAAATGGAACAGGTCTTGACAACCATACCCCCCTCAAATACCTACGTGTCGGTGTGTAGCTCTCTTCCAAGTTAGAAGCAGCTGTGGACTTGAACCTTTAAAAGGATGAAAAACTAAGCTGGAGGCTGAGGACTCAACACACCACTAAAGAAAGGACTCTGGGAAGAATGGGTGGGGGCAAATCAGAGTCAACAGGGACAAGCTGGGTGGATAAGGTAGAGAGGAGAGGGAGGGCCCAGAGAATGGCTGCTGTGTCTAAGGGAGGAGCCTTTGGTCCACTGCCCCTGAATCATGGAAGGGATGGAGGAGCTTTGGGACCCTGTGTGCAAGGAGTCAAATGAAGGGGATGGTAGTTGGGGCTGAGACACTAGAAAGGCAGTTGGGGAGAAAGCGATCAGGCAGAGACCTGCCCTGCATAGTCACACTGGCCTCCTCAGAGTTGGTAGCACCGGGCATAATTACATGAAAAACAGTTCCACATGCTTGGACCCGCCGCCCAACACCTGCACTTCAGTGCAACTGTCCTTACAGGGACAGCACGTGTGGTGGTGGCCCTGGCCAGTAACAGGTAGGTTGTCTCCTCCTCCAAGCAGGTCAGCTCCCTGCACTATCTCACAGTGATGACACTTGAGGAAGGGGAAGTTGTAAAAGGCTAGATCACATTTCCAAGGCCCCAAATTCTAGGGGAATACAGATTCTGGGATTGGCAGATAGCAGGGTGCCCACTGAAGAACGGTGCTAGCCGCTGGCACACAGCACCAGGCGTACCCAAATCTTACCCAAGAAATTGTGTGGTCAGGGTCTGTGCTTGCAGGGCCACCTCAGGACATGTACTCATGACTGGCTCACTCTTCGCTGCCTGGATACTTCCGAGGCAATGACTGTACGGAATTTAGCTGGCCAACACCTCGTTTTATTGGTCTGTTAATGTAGATTTAAAGTAACACACCTCAGATGGAGACAGCTTATTCCAAACTACCCAAAATATTATTATGAAAATTTACAACATCTAAAGAGTGATATAATGGTGATGAAAATCAGATGTGTTGGAAGACTCATGTCTAATTTAGTCCTGACTCAGTCCATAGAAAATATGGATTTTTCCTGCAGACATAGTATCATAGTTGCCTGGGTACTGTGTGCCTTGTAGGGCTGGGGCAATGAGGTTGTCTGTCACCCAGAATTTACAAGGCCCATCACCCACAGTACAATTATCCATCGCTGGGTTTCTCATTCATAAGAAAGAACCCATTTGCCGACTTGCTATGTTGGGGCCGTCTTCTTCTTGGGGCATATAGGTTTGATGCTCTCAAACTTCTCCATCAATGCACAATCTCTGAGCCCCCATTTATGCTGAAAACTAACATGGCTGATAAAGGCTCTGAGGGGGCCTACCCCAGGGGCAAATGCTGGGAGCAGCCATCACATCCCCACCACTAGAAAAAGCAGTAAGCCACTCACTGACAGGGCAGCCTGGAGGACGGTGTTGGTCTCCTTTCTTCCTGTGAAACATTAAATGAATTCTATAAACCCCTGACTCTCATTTCCTGAGCTGTGGAAGTGGATTAATCACAATAGTTTCCCTACAAAATGATTAAAGGGGAGAGGTCATATAACCCTCAGCCCAGTACTTGCCTTAAAAAAGCTCTTCAACAAATGGCTGCCATCCTCACTAAGTTCACAAAATCTTGAAAAAGTGAAACACCAACTCCAGTCAGTGACTCCTGAAAATACTTTAGAGCTGGAGGTATTCTTAAGGTAAAGGAATTGAATGAATGGGGTGGAAAGGATTGTAGAATTTCTGTGTCCATGTTTCGACATGTGACTTGATGTTCATTTGTGGGTAGGCCTCCGTTACACTGTCCATAAGATGGGGATCATATCACTGTGACAACTAAGGACAACGATGCTTATAAAGCAATTAACACAGCACCTAGCCTCAACCAAAAGCCTCTCTGCTGCTCTTGCTGTTGTTATTACACCCAGGCCCTTTGTCCAGACCCAGAATGTAGGTAGAGACTCTACAGCCTCTACCTTAGCATTCAGCAGGGAGACGGAGACTCTGCAGCAGATACACTGAGGATCTCTACCTTTCCCAGGGCATTTTTAGCCACCTAAACCCTCATGGCATTCTAGGGACCCCCTGCCTCCAGATGGCTTTCTCACATGGAATGGCCAACCATTGCAGCCCTTTTCTTTCCATGGCTTGGGGTTGATCTCCCAGCTCTCATCCTCATTCCTAGGTGGGCACAAAACCATGGGAACCACGCCCTCTGAAGGAAGTTTAATTTAACAACCAATACAGGGCATGGAACCAGGTTGTATCTCTTGCTACTGGCCCTGTTGGGGAGTGCCGAACCAGGACAGAGAAGGAATTCTGGTCATCTACCTGCCTTCGACACAAAAATAAATCATAGGGATTCTAATTTTGGATGAAAACTACCGAAACACAAGTGTGAGGCCATTTTCACTTGTATTCCTAAGCAAATATTAAAATGGAGGAACTTTGTGGTCCTACCAAAATTGGTAATTATAATTTCTACTGTAGGAAAATTGTCTGTCTCCACCCCAATCATTCACCAGGAATTACTGTATCCTTACTGTGTGTACACTGTTCTGGGCTTTATACATCAGAAGGACATTTAAGACTTTCACCTGCCTATGAGGGCTAAAGAGTTTGCCATCTGATTGGCACTTCTTATTTGAATTTTAATTCCAAAGAAGGGGGAGAATCACCAAGACAAACAAATATGACAATTGCGACAGGGCTGGCCATCAGTGGGGGGGGAAAGCTATCTATCTATCTATCTATCTATCTATCTATCTATCTATCTATCTATCCATCCATCATGAATTGCAATGAATTCATGAAAAGTCTGGAAAAACAATGTCACCTAGCAGCTGGCAGAAAGTTCTTTTGCTGTAGCCATAAGGGAATCATGGTTGTGTACGCGGGCACTGGTTCAGGGCTGGTGTCTGGCAGCTTTGTTGTCCTTTCTTTCCTGGTAACTGGTGGCAACTGTGTGCAGGCAGCATCAGTGGGTTCCACCCGCTAGCGCTGCGGTTTCCACACAGCCTTTCGTATTGGGAAGCAGCCAGGGTTAAAGAACTAAGCCTGGGGTCTCAGGCTCTTGGCTGCGGAGATTGGACACTTCCTGCAGGAAGCTGCTTGCTTGATTTCCACGATCCAGCTGTGGCTGAGACCGTTTGGGATGCTTCTCTGCACCAGGATTGTCTTGCCTACCTGCTGGGGCCACTTAGGAGGTGAGTCTACTTAGGGGTCAGGAGGCCTGGCAGGTCACTGGCGGGTCAGACACCAGGGTGCTCACCATGATGCTTAAGAGCTGGTTCCGTCACCAAGCAGTCGTCCACCTTGCTGCTTTGACGGTGTGGCCTGTACGAGTGGCCCTTCTGCTGGCATCACCACCCCCCTATGCTGTCCCTGCACATGAAATAGAAAGAAAGAGAAAAAGCAAAAGCTAGTGGGGAAAGCGGCTTGCCTCCAGCCAGTGCGATCGATAGAGCCCCATCACGTCTTAAGAGTTCTCTTCACTTCCTTCTTTCATCACCTTCTTTGTGTTGAGAGCTCAGCTTGGACAAACTCCCATAGTCCGTGCCCTTCTGAGAGGGCTTGTGGACCAATCCAGAAGGCAGCCCATGGTCAGCAATGCCACAAAGAAACCAAAAGCCTCCTCTCAGACGGCAGCAGATTTACTTTCTGAAAGAAGGCAAGATTCATCTAAGGTCTGAGAGGTAGGCAGAAGGAGACTGCTCTACTGATGGAAGGAAATCCTCCTTCCTCATCCAGGAAAACGTTTTCTCGTGGAGTGCTGCTGCCGATTCATACGGGCTCACAGCTGCTCCACCACAAACCTCTCTACCATCTCCAGGCTTTGTGAGGTCACGTGGTAACTCGAAATTGGCCACAGTGGACGTACTGATGCCACAGAAAAGCTGCAAATGTCACCAATTAAGGCTTTTCCTCTGAGTTTGGAAAGGTGCTTTAGCAACACTCTGTAGGTTTCATATGTACCACCTGCTTCCCGGCTGTTGGCAGCACAAACACTGCCCTTTAATCCAAGGGCCTGATCCCCCTGCTGCTGAAACCAAGTGCTTGTTCTAGTCAACAAGTGCCTTTGGCCTTGGGGCTATTTACTTCAGACCCCGGGCCATCTGGCATCTACTAGGATCCAGAACATCCTAGCAAGTTAGTACCAAGCTCCTAAGAAAGGGCCCATTCTTGAGGTCTTCGTCACCCCCTTGCCATCTAATGATATTTATCAACCACCCATGCCTGCCCAGCACTGCGTGGGACACTTAGCCAGCCAGGCTGTGACCCCTGAGGAATTCAGGCCTGGCCGGGGCTGCGAGGCCGACATTGTTCTTCCTTAATATAACATGGACTTCTGTGGCACAAGAGTCAGGGCTGGGAGCCCAGCTGGGCACCCAGGGCAGGAGATGGCACAGCCGCTGCTTGCCACTCTGTCCCTCAGCACAAGTAGCCCCGGGTGAGTGGAAGCTACAGGTTAGAGCACGTGTGATAACCAAATTCTAAAACAACAGAATCTACCACCTGTGTACACCCACTTACTGTCATAGTTCTACAGAGGGATTTCCCAAAAGGGAAAGAAAAAAAAAAGGACTTTGGGTTCTTAATGAAGACTATCACAAAGTAGGCAGCCACCTCCGAGGTACAAGTTTTGCCATGACAGTTTGTTTCAAGGGGATGTGATACTTATGTGGTGTGTGTGTGTGTGTGTGTGTGTGTGCGCGCGCGCGCGCGTGCGCGCGCCCATGTACAGGAATGTGCATGTGTTAGTAGTTTGTTGTTTTCTCGTGCATCCCCCGGGAGGCTTCCGCTCAATCAGATTAAGACCTTGTCTGGGCGGTACTCTCAACCACTAGCACCTGGTCTTGAAGGTCATCTCTTCAGATCATGAGATGCGAGGCTGCCTGCTTCAGGGTAGAGAGTGGAGAAAGTCTCCCCAACAGAGGAACTGTTGGGTGAGTAGGGGACAGGAGATGATCTGCTAGGGTGGCTTGAGGATTAGATGCAATGATGGTTGCTGGGTGAGGATTCTGTGTTCTTGGAGGAGACAACAAGGAAGAGAGAGGGGCCAGAGAGCCTAGAGTCTCTGGAGATTGCATAGGGTAGGCAGCAAGGCAGCCAGGCCAGTGGACAAGAAGACCACCCAGCTGTCCAGGGCTCTTCTTCTGCTCTGCTGCCCTCCAGGGCCGATCTACCAGTCCAACTTCCTGAAGCATCCTTTCCCCACCCTTCCCAAGGACCCATAGGCATCCCTTGCCCCTTTCTGGTCCACACAGAAGTGAGCAAGATGAGCTGGAGGTAAAGTACTATCTCCCACCACCAGTGGAGAGACAGGGGTAGAATCCCATCACAGATTACAGTTGTGTAGACTGTCAAGGCAGCAGTTCAAGGGGACGAAAGAAGATCTGCTCTCCAAACCATGCTCCTGGCATGGATTGCACCTGCCTGAGGAAAGGGCCTTCTAATCCATGAGATGATCCTGTGTGGTCCTGACCTTAGGAGCCCCTGCTGGCCAGAGAAGGAGAAGTTCACAGTAGTGCCTGGGGGAGGGGCGGCCCATGGGGACAGAAAGGGAGCCCTCTGGTTACCAACTTTACAGTATTGCCTAGGGACAGCTGAAATGCTTGTGGTCTGAAAATGAAGGGACGTTTCCCTTATTGACATTGAAATAATTATCTTGTTTAGCTTTCTGTCTTCGTTGTCCAAATATTGTTCAATAAAACATCTTATTGCTGATAATTATCCAAACATTACAGCAAATGGAGGACTTCTGCCAGGGCAGGGATGCATCTCCAGTTACACAGAGCGCCAGAGGGTTTTCTTTATGGCCACATAGTCACCTGGCTGGCATCCCTCTACGGTGGCTTAGTGGTGACGGCTTATCCATCCCAGGTGAGGCGCACGCTGATAGAGAGTGAATTATTCTCTGTGGTCAGATCCCAAAATGTGTGGGTGACAAACAACACAGTGGCATTGTTTCCTTCCCTGAGTCTTGTTTTCCATGTGTGGGAGGAGTTCCAGACTCGAGATTTCTGAGTCCAGACTTCATAGATTTTCTTTTTATTTTTTCTGATCAAGACAACACAACGAATGATAAGGAACAATACCAGCCTGGCTTCCATGCTCCAAAAGGCTCAGGGTCAAGACGTGGCCTCCACGGGGACTGGAGAGGATCCAACAGCAACTACTGTCTTTTGTTGTCAGGTTCGACCACAGGCTCCACCAGACCGGCTTTCTCTCTCGGCTTCTGCGGCATGAGGCAGAGCAGATGTGCCTGCCTGCTAATGCGCCGGAGGATGGAACTATTCTCCCAGATTATTGAAGTCAGATGGAAGGCACTCAGAGCCGCTCTACAAACAGATGGTGGCTCCATGCAAGCACCATCAGAAACTTACAAGAGCTGTGCCTCCATCTTCTAATGCTCTGACGACTGTGTTTCTTTTTTTTTTAACCAAGCAAGCATGAGGAAGAAAGGTCTTCTCCCTTCTCCATTCACACAGTCTGAGGGGCAAGACCTCTGTCAAATAAAACACTTCTAGATAGCCAAAGCAGCACCTTTGCCCCTCGCTCTAGTTTCACTTTCCTCAGTTTCAGTCATCTGTGGTCAACCTCAGTCTGAAAGTACTCAATGGAAAATTCCAGAAATAAACAACTCAGTTGTAAATTGCATGCTGCTCTGAGTAGCTCGATAAAAATCTTGCTCCATCCTGCCAGGATGCCAATCAACCCTTTTGCCAGGCAGATCCACACTGTATGGACTACCCCTACCTGTTAGTCACCTGGCAACTGAGCTGATTATCAGACTTTACTGCCGAGGTGCTGTCGTGGGTATGTTAAGTACAGGGAAGCACAATGCTGGGCCACGCACTTTGTCTTTCGTCTCCTTGTGCAGGCTTTGTGTCAGAGCTTCACAAGAAACACACACACACACACACACACACACACAGGGGAGAGAGAGAAAGAATGTAACTTACCACAATATATTATTATGCATTTCTATTTTTAGATATTGTTAGTCTCCTCCTGAATTAATTTATAACTTAGATGTTTTCCTAATCATGTAAGACAGGGAAAAGCATGGTATACTGAGGCTTCAACATTACCGATTGTTTAAGGCTGCTCTGAGCCAGGTGGTGGGTATCTCAGGACAGATGAAGGGTGATTACTGGATAAAACTTAAATATGACAGATAATCCTGGGATATATCCTAAATGCTAATATGAGTTATCTCCTCACAGTAAGGACTGGAATAAAAGACAGTATGGCTAATGGAGGAATTTATATTTAATCATCAGATTTGGAACTTGCCAATAAGACATTCTGAGATTGTGTGGAAATATGATATATTTAATTTTAGTGTTTAAATTTAACTTCAAGAAACTTTTATCCTTAGAGAGATACCAAACTAATTCAATAGCTTCAAATTTTACATTTTAATCTAAATTGTTTTGAGTTTCTTTTGACTTTTCTAAATTAAAAGTATGGAATCTGCATAAAAGATTGTTAGAGTAAGTTTACTAATTAGTTGGGATTGGAGATTTACATAAGAAATATATTGGTTTCCTATTCTTCATGAAAAGTAAATAACTGGGGTTGTGTGAGCTTTAAGTCAGATAATGCACTTAAAATATTTACCGTAACAACTAATACACTAGATTCTGGAAAACTTTTAGCTATCATTCCAGCATTCTGTGTGTGTGTGTGTGTGTGTGTGTGTGTGTGTGTGTGTGTGTGTGTGTG